>NC_064408.1:132877500-133130000 GCF_023375975.1 Astyanax mexicanus | reverse complement strand
TCCAACTCAATGGTTTCTGTTACAATATATATATATATATATATAGACAGAGAGTGAGATAGAGAGAGAGTACCATTATAAGTTGAATATATACATATTTTTTTAATAATATTCTATAACTTATCCCTTGTTGCAAAATATAATATTAGGATAAGTACTGACTACCATACAAGTTCAAGAACATAATTATAATTGCTTTTAGACCATGTCCAAAGGGAGAAGACGCTACACTGTGCTGCAGATTCTCATTATTAGCTTTAAACTAAAATGAAAATCGTACTAATATGTGGTGGATTACAGGAAAAAGACATTTAGCTAGCTTTATTCATCCCATTCATTTTGGACTCGCTGGCTCCATCTAGTGGCGGGCCTAATTTTATGCAGCGTCACAGATGAGCATGGGCAGGCCCAAGCTAGGTAGCGACAGCGACTGGATTGGCTTTCCTCTGACCAATCACAGCATTTTACAGACCCAGCCTGATCTATTTATAGCAACAGTGCTAGAAAATGGAGTCTTGTCAGAAATGTTCTGGTTAGCACAGATGCTAATAAGAAAAAAAACTGACTAGTTTTTTAAGCTAAAGCTGTTAAAACATTCAGTGTAAAGGACTTCATTTATTGAACATTACTGGCTAACACAACAATAATTCTAGTAAAATTAGTAGTAGGAAAATGGATGTGATAATGTTAAACTGACCCTTTTTTGGTATGACTTTTAAGTTGTTTGCCCGTGAGGTAAATTCATGGATCAATGTTAGCAACAAAGCTAATGGTCAGGGTCCCACATTTATTACAATAATAAGTTAGTAAAGCATTTATTTTTTATTATTTTATTTTACTTTATTATTATTATTATTATTTTATTATATATATTTTTTTATTTTACTCATAGATTTATTACAATATTTAGTTAGTAAAGCTATGTCTTCAAAAACAAAAATCACTATTTTTATACACAAATTGTCCTGTTGTATTGCTGTATTTATTAAGGCATTCATAATGTATCTTAAGTGTTAGGGTAAGCACTCTAAACCCTATCCCTAAAACCCTAAGCAACATAAAATAATAAAAAAATAAAAGAATAAAGTAAAATAATAAAAACTAAAAGCTTTACTAACTTAATATTGTAATATATTTATATATATATATTAGGGATGGGGGATATGGCCCTACAATAATATCACAATAATTCATGGTATTTTAGCGATAATATTCTTTGAGATATGACAAAATTGAAAAATGAAATTTTATTATTACATACAATATGATGGGGAACACCTTGAGATATTAAAAATACAAGAATTTTATCAGATTTGTAACAGAAGTCAATGATCCAGAATGTCATTACGCTAATAATGCACTCCAAATATCTCCATATATGCAGAATTAAAGTAAAATAAATGCTACTGGACAGACATAATCTGTCTCTAGTAGATATATAATGAGAAAATGAGACCAGTGTGAATTTTCTTTAGCTAAAAACAGCAAAAAAAAAAGTAGAACCTTGATGTGATAATTAGGGGTGGGTGATATGGTACGATATTTCAGGGTATAATATTGTTCACGATATTCAAAAATATCGTACCTGTAAAAATAGTTGGTACCACTTTAAAATAAGACTACGTTTTTAAAGGGTTTATAACATGTTTACAATGAGTTTATTAATGGTTACTAATTAGGTTGTAAATGCTATACAAATCATTAATAATCAGTTATAACACATGCGTAGAAAGGGCAACAATATAGATGGCTGTGGGTTCACTATTCGGCAAACAACAGGTCATTGTAGCCCTTTCTATATATGTGTTATAACTGATTATCAATGATGTTTAAGACATTTACAACCTAGTCAGTAACCATTAATAAACTAATTGTAAACCATTTATAAACCCTTCATAAAGGTAGTCATATTTTAAAGTGGTACCAAATAGTTTTAGCATTACAGATATATATATAAAAGGAACAAAAATTAATAAATATATATTAGAAAACAGTAAAAGTACATCAATGAGTCGACACATAGTGTACTAAAATCTCGATAGATCAACACATTCACAACCCAGAGAGAGAGAGAGAGAGAGAGAGAGAGAGAGAGAGAGAAAGAGAGAGAGAGAGAGAGAGAAAGAGAGAGAGAGAGAGAGAGAGAGAGAGAAGAGAGAGAGAGAGAGAGAGAGAGAGAGAGAAGAGAGAGAGAGAGAGAGAGAGAAAGAGAGAGAGAAAGAGAGAGAGAGAGAGAGAGAGAGAGAGAGAGGAGAGAGAGAGAGAGAGAGAGAGAGAGTGAGAGAGAGAAAAAGGCAGTTGAGGGAGTGAGGACCCTTCAGACTTCATCCAAGCAGTTATACATTTATGCAAATGACATGTGATTGCTGACGTAATCATATTGATAGATTCTGTCCAGAGTCCAGTTAACAGCTTGTTGTCCAGTTTTAATGACGTGATCAGCTCCAGCCTGTCTGAGCAACAGGTTCTCATCATGGTGTTGTTCAGCTCTGTGTCCTTCATGAACACAGCAGACAGTCCTTAAGTGTCCTAAAGTCTGTGAGCAGATGAAACAGAGGAAAAGAGTGGATGGAAAGATCTTCTGGCCTGTGTAAGTCTTTACTCCGTGTAGAACAGGCATGCGCTGGATATCTGAGGAGAGGTTTCCAGCACTTCACTCAGAGAGCTTGTTGTCTCCTAGTTCATATGCACTGGTCCCAGAACAGCAGAACAGCAGTGAAGCTTCTCTGCCGCTCAGGGTCACGTTCTCCTCACAGCTCTCACTGTTGATGAAAACACTCTGACCTTCCTGATTCCTGAAAAAGTACAAACAACCTCCAAAGCCTTGTGTCACTGTGACACAGTTACAAATAGAGCAAAGATCGTAAAGCTAAATTATTAAGTGAACAGTAAAAATAATAACTGTATATATAAATGTATAAAACAATTAAGAATAAGAGTGTGAAGGTGTGGTTATCTCCAATCACACCCTTAAATATATATATTTATATAACCCACATATCACACCACATACCCCACCATTTAAACCCCACATACATGCCACACTACGTCACACACACACTACACCCCACACTGCACACCCCACACACATACCACACCACCCACACTAGCAACTGTCTGTGAAAACCTTAGCAACCAGTTTAGATAGCAACTGCCTAGAAAACACTTAACAACTTTTCAACGATATTAGCGTACTTTTCCAAGCCAACTTAAAGTTGGTTCAGGAACTTTGCCTTTTCTAGTTCTGGTTTTATTCTTGTTAATATTAGTTTAGGTCATATGTTCCATTCAGGTGCAGTTTTCAGCTCTGCTCTCTTCCTACAGAATAACTTAGTAAACCTTATTGCTATTCTGAGGTGAATCCATGTTCCTATTATCCACATACTTCTTCATTATACTTATTTAATGCCTTATTTACCTTGTTATGAATATCCTGTCAATAATTGTGTGTTATTTTTGTGTTTCTTAATATTTGTGACAAACACGGGAGATCCCTGACCTCATGCAACCCTATGACCCATGGGATTCAAACAAGACTGTGTTTTTTACCACCTCTGATAATTAATTAACACAATTCATTGTCTTAGTTGACCAATTAATTAACTGAACACGATAGGGTTAATTTCCCCCTACAAAATACAGGTTAAAAAAGAATAATGACTTTGCTCCAGTTCCTGAAGTAAATCTTGCAGGTGGTTCATTAAGGTCACCTCCAGGTGTTCCTTATTTGACCCCTCCTCGCTGAACTCTGCCCGGCAAACTGACATGACAAAGTCTGCATCAGCCTGACACAATAAATCAGATGAATTAGTAAAACAAAAAATGTAGAGACTTGTTTTTCTACATGACTTTTTCCTGAATATACCGCAAGTTAAGAGTTAACCAATAGTAAAAACAATATTTAAACACATCTGTTGGTACCAGGCAGTACCAACATTTAGTGGTTCAATGAGTAAAATGTGTCAATTTAGAATAAAAAAACATGGACTTACAATCATTTCTACCCCAGGGGTGAAAAGTGGCTGGCAGATATCAGGGTATTTGGCCATTAGATCAGAAAGCCCATACAGCTGCAAACCATTCCTTACCTGCTGCAGTATTGGGAACAGCTTCAGGGTTGCATGGAGAATAACAGCAAAACACAAAAATCACTAAAGTAATGAAATCTAGATATTTCCTGAAAGAAGCAATAAATGTAAAACCTTAACAAGTATTCAGAAACTATGCAACAAAAAATGATGTAGTGTAAAATGTGTGTGTGTGTGTGGGGGGGGGGGGAGTAAATAGTCAATCAGTTACTTTAAATTCAAATACTGACTTTAAATTGACAATTATAAATAAAATACACGGATTGCTTTGCAAGACTGCTACTGAATCTTCCATTTTTTTAATCCGATTTTCGATTTAAATCTATTTTTTCCCCTACTAAAAATAAAATAAAGATGATTCAAAAAATGGTTAAAAACGAAATACATATCGTCTGTAGAAAATCACTCTGATGGTCTTACCTTGGAAATAAGCTCAATATGTTGGTCATCTCCCAGAGCAGTTTTGTCCAGGTCTTCAAATTTCAAAGATCCACTGCGCAGAAACTTGTAGCACCAAACCGCTAAAACATTTGGAGCCGGTCCACCTTGCGCCAGGCTGACAGCCATTATTTCTCCTATAGTCCTATAAAAAAAAGAAGAAGAAGACCAGGAACATTTAAACAATGACATCCTAGTGCTGTGTAGAATATATAAAATAAAAAATGTGTCTCCAAAACTATAATTGAAAAAAGAAAAATTAATGTTAATGTAATTTAATTTAATTGGGTTTCAAACAATTATGGAGCATTTTATTGGCCCATTTACCATGACACCCAATGTAAAAGGCAACTGCTAATTTTAAAGATGGACATACATTTTTACAGCAATGATAATACAGTATGCATGAGTGTACAACACATACTTAAAGTGGTCTAAATCGGAGATTGAATACTTCAGCCTCTTGCCATGTCTGTCACCCTCGAAAAAGCGCTTTTCAATGCCTTCCATCATTCCTTCAACCAAAGAATACAGAGAATAATTACACATGATTACACATTCATTAAATCATCTATGTAACCTTTGCTCACCTGACAGAAGCTCTTTGCGGAGCGCCCCTGTGTCTATCCCAGCCTCACCTAAAAAGACAACTTTCAGTTGTTTCGCTGGATTTGACTTTTTTGTCTTTGCCATTGAGAAAGGACTCTCTCCAACATATTATGCCGGGACACTGTGATGTCAAATGAGTTGCCATCTGTTGTGGACACTGCAGCTGTAATGGCCTGGAGAACCCCTTCAAGACTAACACACACACACACACACACACACACACACACAAATACCATACCAATCTACCAATCATAAAAAAATAATCATGTTATGTAGTACAGATTAAAAAATTACAAATATACCTCTCACTTTCACTGTTACACTGTGATTCCCCTTCAGTGATAAGATGTGTGTCCTCCACCCTGTTACGTACATAATAGATAACCACTGGTTAGCTTTATTTAAATTATCACATCCCTGTGTTGTGTAGAAAATATATTATAAAAAATATGTATCTTAAGAACTGAAATTTGTGTCCTCCACCCTGTTGTTTTATACATTTGTAGAATTATTAAATCATCAACTAGAACCCTGAAAGGCCTGTGTAATCACAGTTTGGCAACATACCTGATTTAACACATGCTTTTAATTTCCAGAATTAGTGAACCACCAAACTGTAATGATTCTGATCCTCCAGGACCAGAGGCAAACAAATATTGCTATACTTAGACATTAAGAACTGGATAGTTCTTTACAAATATATAAACATAAAAAAAATACTTAAAGGGATTTTCATTTTTAAAGATTTATACATTAAACAAACATTTTTAATTTGTCACCTTTCACCACACAAGCTAGCATGGACTTCCAAATAATCCAATGGGAAAATCATGAGGCACACTGGACATGAGCCCTGAATAGAAGATATCAATATTACCTCCAGTGAAAAACAAGAAATGTACTACTTAAAGTAGAATGAGTGTAATATCTATTAAGTAAGACCAATTGTAGGAATTGCATAAATGCCATTACCTTAGACACAGATGTACTGTTACTATTGGCTGCCACAGAAGAGTTCACTCCAGATAATTCAGACATATCACAGGAAGGCTAAAATGAACATACAGTAAAGAAAAATAATTAAAAATAGATCACAGTGGTAAGTAGAGTATTAATAGCATTACTGAATTTATTCTTACCTTTCTGGATGTACTTGTACCAGTGGTTTCCACAGAGTTCACAGAGGAGAACTCCCCAACAATAGACACATCAGGGGAAGACTAAAAGGAACAGACAATACAAGTAAATATTTGTCAAAACAATAACATTGTGTCTAAAATAATTAACAAAAAAAATATTATTTATTGAACAAAGGCATTGCTCTTACACAACAATCATCGCAGAGAGAGTCGTACTCTGTGGATGACCTGCCAATGCAACATGATTTAACATGAACAGCCAAAATTTGCAAAGGCGTAGACAACCCGCAGGCTTGGCAAGTTGCCTTTGGCATCTTCTGGAATTCATGGGCATCAACAGGAAGAGGCAATGTGTCTAGTTCCTCCTGGAGTGGAACTATGTACAAAGTGTTTTTACCCCCTCCACTCACAGATCTTAAATACTGAGTATTATATCCCTCAGCTTCTGGGGGGACGACTGTAAGTTTTCTTTGTCCAGATCCACCTATGAGGAGCAATTAAGAATAATTAAAAGATTGGAAATAAAAAGTAATAAGAAATAAAATCCGTGAGCGCGCACCTATATTTTACACCTGAGCAAATAAAATCCGTGAGAGCGCACCTATATTTTACACCTGAGCAAATAAAATCCGTGAGAGCGCACCTATATTTTACACCTGAGCAAATAAAATCCGTGAGAGCGCACCTATATTTTACACCTGAGCAAATAAAATCCGTGAGAGCGCACCTATATTTTACACCTGAGCAAATAAAATCCGCGAGAGCGCACCTATATTTTACACCTGAGCAAATAAAATCCGTGAGAGCGCACCTATATTTTACACCTGAGCAAATAAAATCCGTGAGAGCGCACCTATATTTTACACCTGAGCAAATAAAATCCGTGAGAGCGCACCTATATTTTACACCTGAGCAAATAAAATCCGTGAGAGCGCACCTATATTTTACACCTGAGCAAATAAAATCCGTGAGAGCGCACCTATATTTTACACCTGAGCAAATAAAATCCGTGAGAGCGCACCTATATTTTACACCTGAGCAAATAAAATCCGTGAGAGCGCACCTATATTTTACACCTGAGCAAATAAAATCCGTGAGAGCGCACCTATATTTTACACCTGAGCAAATAAAATCCGTGAGAGCGCACCTATATTTTACACCTGAGCAAATAAAATCCGTGAGAGCGCACCTATATTTTACACCTGAGCAAATAAAATCCGTGAGAGCGCACCTATATTTTACACCTGAGCAAATAAAATCCGTGAGAGCGCACCTATATTTTACACCTGAGCAAATAAAATCCGTGAGAGCGCACCTATATTTTACACCTGAGCAAATAAAATCCCTGAGAGCGCACCTATATTTTACACCTGAGCAAATAAAATCCGTGAGAGCGCACCTATATTTTACACCTGAGCAAATAAAATCCCTGAGAGCGCACCTATATTTTACACCTGAGCAAATAAAATCCGTGAGCGCGCACCTATATTTTACACCTGAGCAAATAAAATCCGTGAGAGCGCACCTATATTTTACACCTGAGCAAATAAAATCCGTGAGAGCGCACCTATATTTTACACCTGAGCAAATAAAATCCGCGAGAGAGCACCTATATTTTATGGAACGCCCTTTGGGTCTTAACGTCTACATTGATGCCCGTGTTAACACGTCCAATTTGAACGTCTTAAGACGGCAAATCTTACCATGTTAACACGTTACTTTTGGACGTCTTAAGACGTTTAGATGATAGTACTTCCATACTATTGGTTGCCTCAAATGTACCCACCCCTTGTTGATGTTTGCGTTGTGGTCACGTGGGCTCTACGCTGTGGTCACATGTGCTTTATGTTGTGGTCACATGGGCTCTACGCTGTGGTCACATGGGCTCTACGTAGGCTGTTTCTGAGGATACGTATCCATCACGTGTCTTATATGCAGCTGTGAAGTTGTAATCGGAATGGTCCATGTGTGCCGGGTGGGTTTAATGTGAGAGTAATTTGGTGGAGTACAGAACGAGATGGCGTCCCGGAATTTTTTGAACGACTGTCGTAGAACGTTTTTAGAATGTACCCGAGTTTTATCGTCGGATGACCAGCAACTTGATAATGTTCAGCCTGTTATAACCAGGTAACTTATTCTATCAATTATTAAGTTATTTGCTATAGTCTGGTGTCTTCACATAAATGTAGTGAGCGATTAGCAAGGCGAGAACTAAGGTTAGCAGGGAGATAAATAATGATGATAAACGGACACTGATAATAATTTGTAGAGAAGATACTTTATTTATTATTTTTTTATTATTCTTAATGACGTTCATTGGTTTCTCTTGTTAAGAGGCATGTAAAAACATTTGTGTTTTGCTGTTTTGTACATTCCTGTTCAACTTAAGTAAGTACTTGGGACAGGCTTTTAATTTTGAGCTAGTCTGAGTCTGTTTTAAGTGTTTCATTATTCTTTATTGTTCTTGTTGTTTATTGTAATGCAACTTGCACGTTATGTTGGCTCTGTATTGCATCACATTACAAAATTGTAAAAAAAAAAAAGAAAAAAAAAGGGAAACGTTAATTTTTGATTTCCAATACATTATATTATTTTCTACCAAATAAATTATGATTGATTTTTGGTCTTATGTTTGATGAGGTCTTAAAAAGGTCTTTTACTATTTGTGCGCCGGACTTTTAGAATGATTCAAGAACCCAGTTTTAAAGTTAATAATTTTCAATTCTGAACCAAGTTCATCAACACACAAACAGAAAGAAAATTATTCATATTAAAACAGTGAAATTGCATCTCTTTTTATTATGTGACTAACAGATTGGAAACAATGGCCTCGAGCATTCGCTGGGCCAGTGGGCGACTCATTGAAGCCGAAGTGGCTGATGAAATGATTGGGCTCATCAATGAGTTAATTCAGGAAGCCAGCAATCAACATCAACCTTGTAAGTTTAATTGTCAAATAAAACAGTTGCTATTTAATTAGGTTTTAACAGTGTTGTGTTAAAATACTCTCCAGCTGATTTCATATTTTTTTTCCAAGATCAGTTTTCAGGTTATAAAATACTAAAAGACAATTTAAGTAAACACAAATGCAGCTTTTACATGATTATTATATTTACCATATATAAAAGTTTATTTAAAATGTATAAAATGTGAAAAGGCTACTTTAAACTTTAAATGAAAAGGCTAATTTAAACTGTTTGTGATACCATTTGCAGTAACATTTGTTTGCAAAAAGTATTTGTGTATAAATTATTCAAGCAATATTCAAGGCATTCCCATACATCCCACAGTTGGGTATATGAAATGTCAAAGCAAATCATTTTACTTAGGCTCATTGTTTATTTAATTTGTTCAATTATGTTTAATTTAAAAGTTCTGAAGATATTTTTTTAACTTTTCTATTTTTTATTAATTCTATACTATTTTGTCTTGGACTACAGCTTTTCCTGGTTTCACTGTACCTCGAAGGGCAGGACATGTGGGAAGATCAGTGTGTCAAATAACACAACAGCAACTGCAGATGTTACTATCATTTAACTTTTCTGGCAAACAGATTGCAAACATATTGGGTGTATCAAGAAGCACAGTGAAGCGACGGTTAAGGTATGTCAATTGGTTATGTTCTTGATAAAGCACTGAAAGGAAAATATGTGGTCAAGAAACATTTTGTGAATTGTTTTGTCTACAAATTACACAACACAATGAACACAACATTTTGGAACTGCATATAGAATTGCTCACTGGTGGGTGGGGGTGTAGAATAACATGCTTCCTCCGATATATATGAAGACAGCCACTGTCTTGAACTATGACTGATGCAGCATCATGTAATGCTAATTTTTATTCATATAACAGCACATTTACTAGCCATTTTTTGTAAATGCATTTAAAATATGTGAATGAGTTCTGTTTGTTTTGGTAAATGATTCATTATTTGTTCACTGTAAAGCAGTTTATTGTATTGACTTTTTTTTTTTTTTTACTGCAGCACAGTATTAAAATATGTCTTTTCCTTATCATAAATCCAATCTGCATTCTTCTGCACTTTGTGTTTGTAGACAGTACAATCTATCATATCATGCTGGCAAAGATCGACACCTGGCATGGAAAAGTTCCACAATATCGCTGGCCTTCAGTGGCGTTGGGTCGTAAGGAAAGACTTTTTCAAAAGCTTGAGGGTGTGAGGTTACCATCTGAAGGACCCCAAGTGTAGTCAGTCCATCTTTAAATCTGACACCAAAAAAGAAATAAGATTACAATCTGAATTGAAGTATTTACATTTTTACTCTGGTACTGATTTTTATCATTCATAATTAGAGTAAATGAGTTGTTAAAATTATGTAATCATTTCAAATATTAACAGAAGGTGAAATGCATTCCAAGGCTCATATGAACTTGAGTAGTTGTCGACTAACCTTTTCTGCTTATTATCAAATATTGTGAACTTGATTTTTACCCATTATTGTCTAGCCTATTCTATAATTTTATAAATTATTAAAAATCATTCATTGTGATTTCCAGATATTTTTTTTGCATATGTGGAACAAACCACCATTAAAAGATTTTGGAAAATCTGGAGAAATCTCTGTATGTTAAACAAAGCCGTAAGCTATCCAAACCATTGTTTACATTCACAACTTTCTGCATCCCCAAAGGCAAGTTAAAATTAACAGCCAATGCAGCCTTTCAGTGTGATTAATTCCGCTCTGTCTTTAATTCTGAAAGACACTCATCCCAGTCTCTCTGTGGCTACCCAATCATCGAACTCACTCTTTACAAATTAAACAAAAAATATTGCAGCATTAAATCTCTTAATAAATAATATATATAATTATATAGTATAATATACACTATGCTATCCAAATACTATACAACCTCAGTTTCAACATGTGAAATGAATACTGAGTACTTACTGTGTGAGGGCTGCATTGATTCGGCCTTCACAGTAAAACTGAAGAACAGCTTCCATCAGCTCCTTCCTTTGCTCCAAGGATCTGAGGTGCCGTAGAGCTCCCATCAGCGCCAACTCTTCAGCAGTTTCACTAACAGCCTCCCTGGCATCATCAAGCGTATCTGCACTGTTTATCTGGGGGTAAAAATTAACACTAGCTTTGATATAGTAAATTAGCATCCATGTTAAAGCAAGAACTGTTAGCCAACAATGTTCTTCATTAAATAACTTTTACCAATTGAGGACTGATCTCCACGGCAGAACCTTGGACACTAAGTATTATAAAACAAAAGATAAAAATATGTTACATGTGTTTACTGATTCGTAAACTTGCCTTCTCCAGTTTAGCTCTGAGACCATGGTCTACCACGTCCTCAATGGTTGCTGGGCCAGATGGTAAACCAAAGACTTGGCTGAAAAGCCTTTTTGAAAAGAAGTTAGGTGACACTCCCCCGTGGATCAGGCAAACAGACAACATCTGTCCCACGCTTTTGTAGGTGTTGGTGTGAAGTGCTGCATGAGAAAAGCACACTGAATGATCAACCACAACAATTGTGAAAAAGTCGTGATACGCATGCGTAATTTCAAGAGGCTTAATTTTCTAAAAAGTTAAAAACCATTAACTGAATTATACAAGGAACTTTTAAATAAATGTACGGATTTGGTTATTTTGCTTGCATTTAAACTTACCAATGCTGTCAAGTGCAAGGGTGCGTTCTTCTGGAGGCCCTTCAAATATTTGGTGCCCTTGTAGTTTTCCCATAAGCAGTCTGCAAAACTCTCTGGTAGGCCCACCATCATCTACGGCCCCTTCTCCTCGACCATCCTCATCAATGAAGACGATGTCTAGTTTTGACTCAGGGTCAAAGGTTGGCCTGTTGAAAGCTCTTAGAGCACATTCAAACTCTTCATCACGAAGAACGTTTATTTGATTGGCAGTAGGAGCAAGATGGTGAACCCTTGCCTTCAGAGTCTGCAGTGCAGCAGCAATGTCAAAAGCTCTGCATAGGGGGTGGGGAGTGGGGGCGCAGAAGAAATGTCTCTTTTAATACATACAAACAATGTAAAATGCAATATCAATTTAATGCAGGCATTATATATTTATTGTAAAAATTGTTTTTCCATACAGCTATGAATTACATGTAAAGTGGCACATAATAAAGGATGTGATTTTTAATAGCAGCAGGAGTGGGTAATATGAAAATATATACTGCTATACTATTATAATTGTTAATGCTAAATGAAATCAAACTCTGAAAATTAATATACAAGATGTTTGTGTTCAAGTACTTACTCTTCAATATCCTCCTGGTCTGGGCTTGATGGAGTGAATGAAGGACTCTGGGATGGAGAAGGAGCAGGAGAAAATATGGGGGCTGGGATGGGTGAAGAGGGGGCAGGAGAAATGGTGGTGATCGTGGTGGGTGGAGAAGGAGCAGGAGAAAATATGGGGGCTGGGATGGGTGAAGAGGGGGCAGGAGAACAGGTGGTGATCGTGGTGGGTGGAGAAGGAGCAGAAGAAAATATGGGGGCTGGGATGGGTGAAGAGGGGGCAGGAGAACAGGTGGTGATCGTGGTGGGTGGAGAAGGAGCAGGAGAAATTATGGGGGCTGGGATGGGTGAAGAGGGGGCAGGAGAACAGGTGGTGATCGTGGTGGGCGGAGAAGGAGCAGGAGAAAATATGGGGGCTGGGATGGGTGAAGAGGGAGCAGGAGAAATGGTGGTGATCGTGGTGGGTGGAGAAGGAGCAGGAGAAAATATGGGGGCTGGGATGGGTGAAGAGGGGGCAGGAGAACAGGTGGTGATCGTGGTGGGTGGAGAAGGAGCAGGAGAAAATATGGGGGCTGGGATGGGTGAAGAGGGGGCAGGAGAACAGGTGGTGATCGTGGTGGGCGGAGAAGGAGCAGGAGAAAATATGGGGGCTGGGATGGGTGAAGAGGGGGCAGGAGAACAGGTGGTGATCGTGGTGGGCGGAGAAGGAGCAGGAGAAAAGGTGGTAGATGGTGCAACTGGGTATGGGCCACATGCTATGGATGAATTTGATATAATATTCTGAAATGAATTGATAAACAGAGTTAACATATGAAGGCTTACTTAAAATGGCTAAAAACGATACAACGAATACAGTAAACATAATGATCCCCTCGCAGAGAATTACATACAATGGGAACTCACCTCCACCTCATCCCCTGACATCCACAGAATGTACAAAGTACACTGTGCAGTGATTCCATTGTCTGCTAGTGAACCTCTTTGGGTACTCAGGATTGAGATAGGAGACATAGCTTTCTGGAGTGAAAATATTTCACTGGCCATGTCTACATTACCTGCAAAGGCAACTAAATCCTGCAAATTCAAAGTATATACATTTATTACTTATAAGCATGCAGACAGCTGTGATCTCTGAGGAGAAATATAATAAGGGGAACACACCTGAAATAGCTGACTTGGTAGGAAGCGCCTCCTTTTAAAGCCACCATCAGGATATTTAAACTGAATGACCATCCCATTTTCAGGCTCTGGTATGGAATCAATCCATTCATTTCTTGTATTTATTACCTAGACACAAATAATTGTAAATGTAAGTGATTGATTTAAGGTTTTAGTCTTTATAGGGCAATACCTATTACTTAACTAACTTACGTGTACTCTTCTTAGTTCACGCTCCAGGAGTTGCCTTCGCTTCTCTCCTAATGTAAAATGAAACTTAAGTTTAAGTGCTAAACAAGAAGGGATTCTCACTGTCTAAACTTAATTTTGCACATTTAGAAAGTGTAAGTTAAGTGCGCAAGTTGGTTATATGATTGTCTGCATTTTCTTACCCTTTCTCTGTCTATTTGCAGAGAAACTTGATACTCTTCATCCTGTTGGCAGCGCAGGGCACGCCACTGCAGCAAGACTGTACTTTCTCTTGCAACAGACTGGTTGTCATCCGGATCTATGAAAATGTCCTGAAATTATAGAGGATATAGCTTATGTACAGAAAAGCAAGAATTATACTGTTATGCTGTTTGATCCCCAATTCACAAAATAAGGCTTCAAACTGATTTAGACAAAAAGCATTACTAAATGCTTTTTAGTAATATTAATTACTTAATATGTTTAATATATTATTGGTTTAAAATAAGCATTAGATAGAGGTCATGATTTGGGAAAATGTTTTGATGTCATTACCTTATTATGCCTGAACATGTAACCTTGAAAGAACACCCTCTTATTGATGTTAACTGTGAAAGAACTGACAGTCTGTCATAGTATGGATTTTAACCAAATACCCTTCACATACCTTCCCTGATCTGTCTTGCTCCTCTTCATCAAACCCATTTTGCTTATCCTCCTCCACCACCTCCAAGTTTTGTTCCTCTTCCTCCAACCTGTTTTGTTCTTCCAAAATGTTCTGGTTTTCCTCCAGCATTCCATCCCCCATGCCGTGGATATTCCTGACCTCTTCTTCCCCATTTTCCTGTTGGATTAACAATGAAAAAATGCAATCCAAAATAATACAAGTCAAATGTGTTTTTACCTTTTTACTTTTATATTAATGCAGACAATGCAAAACATTGCACACATTTCAAAAGGCATGGCTGCAGAAAAGAGGGTATAAGCACTTGACTGGCCTGTCTACAATCCTGATCTGTCCCCATCAGACAATGTTGCACACATTAGGAGGTGTTTGCAGAAAGAATGGGACAGTACAACACATGAAACAATTTCATTACTTTTATCCTCAGGTACAAAGACATCATTTAAGTGTTGTGATAACAAATAGCACCATTACAAAGTGGTTAATAAGGTCAAACAAAAAAGATCATTCATCTTGTATGTTTAAGGTGGCAGTAAATTCAGGATTTTGTAGATAAAATTATATGAGGACAAATTTAAATGCCTGCAGGTGTGAGGTTTTGTAGATTGAAAAGAGGCAGTACAGTGTACAATGCATCTTATATGATGTGTGTAAAATAGTTCACAAAGCAGATGTAGAGTATGGCATGATGCAGTGGCAAAAATCCCAATCTGCAGGGAATTTTGGTCAGGTCTGTGGCCAAAACACCAAACTGATGGACAGGGACTACTGACAGATTTAACGGCTTGTGGACCAAAACTGCTGTACTTCCAGGCAATAATTGCTTCAAGAAGTAAATGCAGATCCTTCACAACCAATTTCTGAAAGAACACTGTAGAGAAATGCATACCATGTAGCAAGCTTAAAACTCACTAATGGACCCTGTCAGTCAGTTTCATGTTTTGGCCGCAGTTCTGACAGGAATTTCCAGTAAACTGGATTTTTTTGCCACTTCTGGGAGACCCATATTATTGATTTAAACAAGACATTCACATGCACCACCTCTTCTCAATGTACAATGTATAGCCTGATCATTTTAGTACAATGCCTTCTGCAATGGCCTGAAATAACTATTACCCTCAACAAGCAAGGTGACAATTTTTTTTAGTGTCCCTATCGTTTTTAAAATGTGTTGCAGAGTTGAGGTGCAGAAATGGTGTGTATTAAAAATTAAATGAATTTGACAAAAACATGAAATTTGGTTAGTTCTTTCTACACTAAAACAAAAAACAAAGTAAGCATAGTATTTTAAACTGCATGTTTCATTTAATTATAAAGCATTTAAAATGCCCTGGAATTTGACTCAAGTGACAGTATCATACCATTTTTCTGATCTTCTTAGCACAGAACAGGCTTTTATAGCAGCCGGACAGACTGAAGTAAGCTCCAGTCGGTGGATTCTCCTCTGTCTGTCAACTCTGAAAAGGCAAAAGTCACCTTGTACAGCAGGAAATTCTTCTCTTATTTTTTCAATAAAAGCAGCTTCTGGCATGGAGAGTGGCACTACAACTTTTTTCACTGTTGATCCCGCTGTTGAGGAAAAGATAAAAACATAAAGGTTGAAAACATTTTACATTTAATTAATTCATTATACTGTATATTGTCTCCTGCATATTAGAAAGCTGAAATTTGAGACAACAAGCTAATACACGATTTCATTGTTTCTAAATAAATCTATAAACATAGTAGCAATTGTGAACACATTCGTTTGGAGAATCCGGTCATAGTCTTCAGAAATGCAGCATTTCTTTGTGATAAAGCTCCTTAAAAATAAAAAAGCTACCTTCCTATGCTAAAGAGACTCATGTCTGTTGAGTCTCAAAGCATTACATATGTCCAATTATCAAAATGTGAAATGCAAAAAAGGGGAATGCTGAATAAATGGAAATGAAACAAGTAACATTTTTTCTAAATAAAGATGCTATTCCTTACTTGAACAGCTTGTCAGTTAATTCAACATGTCTGACAGGTATAAAACATGTTATACTATATGGGGCCCATCTCAACATTCAGGTTTCCTTTTAAACAATTTTAAATTAATCTTGTCTTTACCCCTGTCTAAGTCTGATCCCTCAACTTACGCCTTGGTATAAACAGTGTGTCTTGGCCACTTGGAAGAACAGCCAATCTTATTGTCGTCAGCCGCTGTTTGGCTGGTCCTGTCCTCCTGGGCTCCTGATCTCTTCTAAACTCCCTGAGTCTTTATGAGAAAAAAAAGGTAGATCATTGGAAATAAAACTATTTTCACCAAGTTTTTACATGACGCATAACGGAGGCTTTTTATGAAATTATTTCTTCACTAATGTAAAAACTGAGCTAAACTTTGTAAGTTTGTCACATTTGGGGTACAAGCCAGCACTTAACTGAAAAAAAATGCAGCTGCATAAAATATGAAGAACAACATTTTGTAATATGGATTTGACTAGGCTCCCCATCCCCAAGCACATGTTGCACCCACAAGGACGTGTTAGCTTGCTATGCTAAGGCTCAGAAAAGTGGCTAGGTTAGAAGGTCTATTTACTTTACATTATTGTGCTTTATAACTCCATGAATAATATACATATATTATTTGTTCTGCTTCATGTATTCTTTTTTGCAAACAAATAGTAAAATTCTTACATTTAATATTAACAATAAATAAATAAATTATATTTCAGTAAGATTAGATTTGTTTTCTACAGGAAGTTTTCCACAGGAACAAATAATACCTGCCCTTGCCTATGTCACATTTAGGATTAAACTTGCACTTGCATTTCATGTCAAACCTATCCACCAAACCTGTGTATTTTATTTTGACAATATATTGAAATGTATTGTATCTTTTGCATCTGTGAAATCATACAGATGGAACACTGTATTCAAACTAATATTGTCTATATAAAATCTCGAAATACATCAATTACAGCAACTTCAGTCTGTTCTTAAATATTGCCAAAGACTTAATGACTGGCTTTTAAATCCCATAAAACATCCATAATCACAACTTCATTCTGATCTAAGACACGTGTATCTACCCGTTACAACACCTGCCAACTTGTACTAACACAGTTTAAATCTAGTATATTGTGGCGTCTGTGTGTGTGTGTGTGTGTGGCTGCTGTATGCCTGTGTGTGCCCGCCTCTGTGTGTCTGTGTGTGTGTGTGTGTGCCAGCTGTTAGCGTGCCTGTGGGGGCGGGGTTATGGTAATCCGGGGCCAGCGGGGCATCATGGGGGTATGTTTTGGGTGTGTTAGGGGGACCTACCATCCTTGTGCTGGTTAGCTGTTTTAGCCACCTTAGGGCTGTTCATGCTGTGTGTGGTTGGGTTTCGCTCTCCTAGCCTTGTTAAAGGCTGTAAGCGAGTGGCAAGCCAGTTCAATAAAGAGCTTTGAGTACTTGTCATGAGTCTCACGGGTCCTCCTTCCTCTTCCACGCCACATTTGGTGTCAGAAGCGGCCCTGCTGGATGATATGGAGATGCTGGCAGGGGAAATCGAACGGCTGAAGAGGATAACGGCGGACCAGCGGACGAGGGGCAAGACTCGCCAGCGGAGCGGACCCAGACCTGACAGCGCCAGCAGGCTGTCCGAAGGTCGAGCCCGCGGAGCGGATGGCGCGAGGACGGCGGCACCGGCTCACGGAGTGGACGGCGCGATGACGTCAGCGCCGGCTCGCGGAGCGGATGGCGTGGAGACGGCGGCGCTGGCTCCCAGAATGGACGGCGCGCTGACGGCGAGCTTGACGGCTCATCCCCGCCTGGCATGCTATGACGGCAGCGCTGACTGGACGGCCTTCGAAGCTCAGCTGGAGATCGTGGCGGGCCGTGCGGGCTGGACGGATGCTGAGACGGCGGCCAACCTCTGTCTGGCGCTGCAGGGAGACGCACTGAGGGTGCTGATCGAGCTCCCCGCGGAGTGCCGCTGCGAGCTGTCTGACTTGACACGGGCGCTGAGAACCCGCTTCAGCCGTCAACCTTCCGAGGCGGCCGCCAAAATGCTAGTGGCGGACCGGCGCCGGCAGCGGGGAGAGACTTTGGGCGTGCTGGCATCTGAGATGGCTCTGCTAACCCGCCAAGCTTATCCGGCATTCCCGCGAGCGGCTCAGAGAAGTCTCGCGCTGGATAATTTCCTGCGCGCCCTGGAGCCAGGCGAGCTGCGCAAACATGTGAGACTGGCCGACCCGCAGACCCTGGAGGCCGCGGTGGAGGTGGCTGAGCGGTCCGAACTCATCCTGTCCAGCCATCCGGGACCGTGGGGGGCGTCGCCCGGAGCCCATGATCCACCGAGATGGAGGCGGAGCCGGCCTGATGCGCAACTGGAGTGCTGGCATTGCGGGGGGCGTGGCCACAAGCGAGCGCAGTGCGGCCGGCCGGGAAACGGAGCTGGGACCACCAAGTGAGGGTTACGGTGGCCCCAGGGATTCTAGGATTACCCTCGGGACCTGATCACGGAGCTGTCGGACCCGGCGGCTATTTTCTGAAGTGCACGCTGAATGGAGTAACGGTGGACGCGCTGGTGGACACGGGCTCGTCAGTCTCGCTGATAAAGCCTGAGCTCGCGATGGATGTGGCAGGCGAGTTTGGGATGGACTGCAGCCGGCGCATCGCTCTCTCTTCGGCCACCGGAGATCCTATCGCTCTCCTGGGATTAACGGAGCTGACTATTGATGTTGGCAAGGGCCCCTTTCAGCAGGAGTTCTGGGTCGGGCACATCAACGACCCGTGCATTCTGGGCAAGGACCTGCTCGCACGCGTTGGAGCCGTTATTGACTGTGCACGGGGCTCAGTGCTGGTGACTGGACTCCCCGTAGAGAAATGCGACGAGTGCGGGGTAAGTGAACCGGGGGGCGGCAATGTGTGTGATTCGGTGCACGATACGGTCGAGGGTCCGTTAGATGCGGGGTTAATTATCGATCCGATTGAAGAGATGCTGGAGCGCAGTTGTGTGGGCTTATCAGAGCCCCAACAACTGCGCTTACGCGACCTGATTGAGCGTTTTCGCGCTAGCTTCGCTGTGTCTGAGCGCGAGTGTACTAGGACTAGCCTCGCGTTTCATTCTATAAACACAGGCGACGCCCAGCCCATCAGGCTGAGACCGCACCGTCTGGCATTTGCGAAACGCGTGGCGGCTGAGCAGTTAGTCCGTGATATGGCGAGTGCGGGCGTTATTGAGCCTTCGAGCAGCCCGTGGTCGGCCCCGGTGGTCCTTGCAAAAAAGAAGGACGGGAACTGGCGTTTTTGTGTTGATTATCGCCGACTTAACGCCGTCACGAAGCTCGACTCTTATCCGCTTCCCAGGATCGACGATACGCTAGATCAGCTGTCAGGCTCAGCCTGGTTCAGCTCGCTAGATTTGAGGAGCGGGTATTGGCAGGTGCCCCTGGCTGAAGGGGATAGGGAGAAAACCGCTTTCTCGCTTGGCTCGGCTCTATGGCATTTCACGGTGCTCCCGTTTGGGTTGTGTAACTCGCCGGCTACTTTCGAGCGTCTTATGGAGCGCGTGTTAAGCGGGATCCCGCGTTCGTGCTGCGTTGTTTACCTGGATGACGTCATGGCGCACGGGACCGACTTCGACTCCGCGCTCTCTCACCTCGAGGTGGTGCTCGGCGCGATTCAGGCGGCTAACCTGAAGCTCAACCCGGCGAAGTGTAACTTGCTGAGGCAGGGCGTGAATTTTCTGGGCCATGTAGTGAGCGGTGCTGGTGTGGAAACCGACCCTAAAAAGACGGAGGCTGTCCGTGACTGGCCTGTCCCACGTAACGCGAAAATGGTTCGTAGTTTTGTGGGGCTCGCGTCGTATTACAGGCGGTTTATCAGGGGGTTCGCGGACGTGGCGGCGCCGCTTCACAATTTAACTAGACCGGGTGTGACATTCCGTTGGTCTGACGAGGCGGAGCGAGCGTTCGAGGAGCTAAAAAGCCGTCTATGCAATGCTCCCGTTCTAGCGTATCCGAATATGTCGGAGAGCTTCATTGTGGATACGGATGCGAGCGACCGTGGCCTCGGAGCGGTTCTATCGCAGGTTCAGGATGGCTCAGAGCGCGTAATAGCATACTATAGTCGCCGCCTAGACAAGGCGGAGCGTAACTATTGCGTGACGCGCCGGGAGCTACTCGCGGTGGTCGAGGGCCTTAAGCATTTCCGACCGTATGTGTATGGGGTCCCGTTTCTGCTGCGCACCGACCACGCCTCGCTTCAGTGGCTCATGCGTTTCCGCGAGCCCGAGGGCCAGCTCGCACGCTGGATATCTAGGCTTCAGGAGTTTAGCTTCGAGGTTGTGCACCGACCGGGCCGTAGCCATGGTAACGCGGACGCTTTGTCGCGCCGGCCGTGTGTGGCCTTGGACTGTAAGCATTGCGCTCGTGCGGAGGAGAAATCCGCTGAGACTGCTCATTGCGCTGCAGTCTCAGCGGATGTGACCGGCAGTGTAGTGGTGGCACAGGTGTCCGTGGAACAGATACGAGATGCGCAACGGGCGGATCGCGACTTAATGTGGGCCGTACACGCGCTCGAGGCGAATGTCACGCCGTCGTGGGAGGAGGTGGTGCCGTTGGGTCCGGTCGCTAAAGCGCTGCGCTCCAACTGGGCTAGCTTTAGCTTGTCTGATGGCGTGCTGTGTCATACCTGGGAGGATCCGGCGAACGGGCAGCGCGTGTTTCGGGTGGTGATACCGCGGGCGCTTAGGGATTCGGTCCTACGGGGAGTCCATGGGTCGCCTGGGGCTGGGCACTTTGGCGTTACCAAAACCCTGAAGCGCCTGAGACAACGTTTCTATTGGCCCGGGTGCAGGGCTGATGTGGAGCTCTTTGTGCACTGCTGTGACGTGTGCGCCGCCAAGAAAGGCCCCGCGAGGGCGCCCCGCGCCCCACTTCACCCCTATCAGTGCGGCGGCCCGATGGAGCGGGTGGCCGTGGATGTGTTGGGCCCCTTCCCGGTGACGGACTCTGGGAACCGCTACGTCTTGGTGGCGATGGACTACTTTACGAAGTGGCCGGAGGCCTACGCGGTGCCGGACCAAGGGGCGGTCACTACTGCAGATGTCCTGGTGCGGGAGTTCTTCTGTAGATTCGGGGTTCCAGAGGAGCTGCATAGCGACCAGGGGAGGAACTTCGAGTCGGAGGTCATGGCGGAGGTCTGCCGCATCTTGGGCATACACAAGACCAGGACGACGCCCCTTCATCCGCAGAGTGACGGGCTGGTGGAGCGGTTTAACCGCACGCTGGCAGCGCAGTTGGCCATGGTGTCGAGCAAAGGCCAGCGCGACTGGGACAAACATCTACCGGTCGTGCTGCTGGCCTGCCGCTCGGCCGTGCAGGAGACGACAGGATTTACGCCGGCGCTGCTTATGTTTGGTCGCGAGCTGCGGACGCCGGTGACTTTGGCCTTCGGGGCGCCTCCTGACGGGGGTGAGGTCGCTAAGGACACGCCCACTTTCGTTTCGGACCTTTTGTCCTCACTGGATTTAGCGCACGGGCTCGCGCGCTCGAACCAGTCGGCTGCCGGACAGAAGCAGAAGCGCGCGTATGATACGCGCTGCTTCGGGGACCCGTTGGAGGCGGGGGCGAGGGTTTGGCTGTACAACCCGCAGCGCAAAAAGGGACTGTGCCCGAAACTCCAGTCGGCCTGGGTGGGTCCATGCCGGGTGCTCTCCAGACTTGGGGAGGTGGTTTATCGGATCCGGTGGGGCAGACGCACGATGATCGTGCACCGGGACAGGCTGGCCCCATATAGGCCGAAGCTGACGGACACTGGGGACAGCGGTGCGGTACCCGCCGGCCCTGCACCTGAGCCTGGCCCGAACTCTGGCTCTTCGGAGCCGCTGGCAGGCGGCGCTGTGCCCGGCCCCTCCAGGCTGCCGCGGGTGAGGAGGCCGCCCGCCCGCCTTCGGGACTTTGTCTGTGAATAGTTGTAAAAAAAAAAAAAAAAAAAAAAAAGGTTTCATTGTTCATGGGGTTTATGTTGGGTTTGTGGGGTCGCCGGGACGGCTGACCCTTAAGGGGGGGGCTATGTGGCGTCTGTGTGTGTGTGTGTGTGTGGCTGCTGTATGCCTGTGTGTGCCCGCCTCTGTGTGTCTGTGTGTGTGTGTGTGTGCCAGCTGTTAGCGTGCCTGTGGGGGCGGGGTTATGGTAATCCGGGGCCAGCGGGGCATCATGGGGGTATGTTTTGGGTGTGTTAGGGGGACCTACCATCCTTGTGCTGGTTAGCTGTTTTAGCCACCTTAGGGCTGTTCATGCTGTGTGTGGTTGGGTTTCGCTCTCCTAGCCTTGTTAAAGGCTGTAAGCGAGTGGCAAGCCAGTTCAATAAAGAGCTTTGAGTACTTGTCATGAGTCTCACGGGTCCTCCTTCCTCTTCCACGCCACAATATTGTGGACATTTAGAGTTCTATTGTGGTATATGAATTTAAATCATATTACATCAATCTGATTCCAGTGTAACCCCTGTCTGTAGCATTTGATCCATATGTATGAATTGATTTGATGTAATCTAATATTTCAAGAATGGAATTAACTTAGAATGAATATTATGAAATTTAATAAATAGATTAAAATGGATTAAAGTAGGAGATAACTCAATGTCATAATACCACCAAAACTGCCTGCACTATTTATTGGTGCTATTTGGCCTGACTGTAGTATTTATCTGTCTAAACGAAAAAAACTAATCTTACAAATGAATCTTCAGCCTTTCTAGGGACTATGACTGAACACATGATTCATTAGTGCAAATTTGTTTACTTTTAACAAACTAAGCCTACATAGTGCAGCCTCCACCCAATGAAACTACCAGTTTAGATGGTGGGAGATTTAAAAAAATATATACACATATATTTTTTTTCAATTTGAAGATAAGACCTAATGTTAGCAAAATTTTAGTTTACAAACCTTAGCTTTAGATTAATTCATTATGCCTATTCCCACTTTATAGGTAATCTCAATCCTTGAAACACAGGTTAGTGATTCATGAGGGATATCAATAAGCTTTTTTCACGCAAGGAGAAGGGGTCAAGTTCCGGGCGAGGTGATGGGTAAACCAATTTCCGGTTTGGAGCACCGCTACGAAAATAAATGGGTTTTATCATTCCTATTTTTTCCCCTGCAAGACGATGTTGCCAGAACCGTCGTGGAACTATCGAGGAACTATCGAGCGAAACTCCTTAAGGGATATAAGTTCTTTTTCGAGCAGTTTAATTTTGATTATAAAGGTAAATGGCTCCAGTTCTGTAGTTGAGGTTAACCAAGTTAGCCTCTTAGCTCCGTGCTCACTTAACCTTCTAAGTTATCATTTAAGCCTTCATCAAACTGTTTGTTTATCTTATTGTTAAATAAAGTATATAGTTTATTGTACTATTACAGGTGCCTGCATTTATTGTGTCTAATGATTTTGTGTGTTTAGTGTCCAATGTTGGTGATAAGGAGATCCTTGTCTAGGTTAGGTCTAGGTGCTACTGGTGTTCTGTCGAGATGTGCTACCCATCCGATATATGCTTCTTACAACCAGCGCGCCCGCACAGACCTTTTTTTTTTTTTTTTTTTTTACGATTTTTCAGTTTATGTTTATCTACAACTCAGTCATCTTTTGTCAAAAGTGTGAATAGCAATTAACACCAAAAATAGCAATAATAAGCATTTAAAATACAAAACATATTTATCTAATCATGTCTAATTACCTAAACATTACTTTTGGATACATTAAGTTATTCAGTTGTTTAGCTTATCCAAATATCCTTTTGGAAGCATATTTATAAAAGTGTGCTTATGTTTGTATTTGTAAATATATGTTAATGGGAAATATAGACTAAAGTAGCACGATTAGACAGGGTAGCACAACCGGTCATAACACCAGTCCTTAAAGAAAAGCGAGGAACCACATAAGATATTTCGGATAGAACAGGTCAGCTGGCTCACGGTTACAGCACTGCAGTTCGCCATTTTAATTTCCCCAAATATATTTTTAATACAACCTGATGGTCTGTTGATTTTTATATAGTCCACAACACACACATTTTGCCGTCACGTGGATGAAAGGAAAGTCATGTTTTAGAAGAATACACGTATGATGTGCAGGATTAAGCTAAATAAAGTGGAATTAAACTGGATGCGGACTACAGCTGATTTTTCTGAGTACTCTGGGGTTAGGGTTGCAACGGTATGAGATTTTCACGGTATGATAACCGTCTCAGAAAATACCGTGGTATCACGGTTATCACGGTATCACAGTTTGTTACATATATTATTAAACTGACCCTTAAAGAAATTACAACAAAGGTTTTTTGTTCAATTAACTATTTATTGTAGAAACCTGGAACAATGATATAGATAATGTCTCCTTAAAAAAAATAAACTGTACACCATTAGGTGAAGGAAACCAGGTTTTTCCACTGCTCTTAAGGTCATTAAGGGTGTATAAAAAAAAAATATATATATATATATATATATATATATATATATATATACACACACACACACACACACACACACGTGTCACACATTACATGTCCTCTAAGAAGTAAAGATCCTGTGTTTAAACTATTCAGTACAATTATTTAAGTTTAAATGATTTAATATCTGATAAACTGAGCCTGGGTCAGTGTCTGATCAACAACTGTTGTAAACGTCCGTTTTACTGCCAAGTTGGTATATAAGCAGATACTGCAGAAAGAGGGGATTTATTTCTGACATGATCCTCACAATAGAGATTTCTATTTTAAGGCGTTCACACAGAGTCTGGTTTTAACACATGAAAAACAGGCTCGTCAGAATGTGAAAATGAACGCATGTAAATGAACGGCGTCTGTCACATCCAGTCCGGCCAGGACCTTTACACGGACACGTGAATCCATCGTAGCACGCACTTCACGCCTGTACCTGCGTGCCCAAATTTCGGATAACTCAGCGCTTTTGCGGGCGCTTACCGCATGGGTTGTGCACGACTACAAAGAGGTTTTATTTATGTTCAGAGTAAAATTATAAACTAAACACATACTTTGCGCTGCACAGCGGGGTGGTGTTCTTGGAGATGGGAGAACAGGTTTGACGTATGTCCACCTTTAGCTGTGACTTTACGGCCACATTGATTACAAATCGGATAACCATCCTCGGGTACGTTCGGCGGGTCTCTGAAATAGTCCCACACTGCTGATTTTAGTTTAGCCTTTTTTTAGGCGGACGGAGATAATGTTTAGTCTGATGCACTTTCTGCTGTTCTCACCGCTGTGTGCTGAGGAGCTGAAGCGGAGCAGAGTTGCGCATGCGCGGGTGAGTTTCTCCGCTGGCTTACGTTTTACCGGTAATAAGCAAACACACACGGTATGATAACTGTGCATTTTAATACCATGGTATACCGTGAAACCGGTTACCGCTGCAACACTATCTGGGGTACATTTTTGTTGAAGTATTTTGCGACACTATATCCTCCTTATTAGAGTAAGCCAAGTATCCTCTTTAATAAAACCCTTAAATTGTGGTACCAAACTACACTCCGTGATTTACCTTCTGATGCTGCAGTTCGGTTTGTTTAGTTCAGTAGTAAACATCCTATTCATCTTATTCTACTTTAACAAAGAGATAATGTTTACCTAAGGTAACGTTAAAGGATATTGTTCCTAGTAAGTTAACCCACAAACTTAACCAACCTGTCGACCATTGTCCCAGAAGTGGAAGGCCTGCCTTCAGTTGCAGATGCTCGATTAACAAGCTGTTGAAATCGATCAGCTATTGCTTGAAGCCTCTGCTGATTCATTTCTTCTGCGCCAACGCTGCGGCCAGGGTTGCCAGATCTTGAAACACAAACAACTAGAGCTTTAAATGAGCACAACTCTGAAATATTTACTGGCAAATGTAATAACTACAAATAACACGCTGCTTCAGTTAAAGGAATATTGAAAACTACATGCATATAATCACTACTAAATAGATTTTACAGATTAAAATAAAATACATTTAAACATTAGGTGTGTAAAGCTTCCCAGTACTTACAAGGAGCATCACAGGTGCTACGGTCAGCGTTGCGCGCCAAAGAATGGGGGCGAGGTCAGGGTGGGTCTTTGGAGGGGCTTTTTTGCAGTGTTTGGATTCCCCCCCTCAGATGTGAGTGCAGTGGTAGCACCCAATTTTAAAGTTACGTGTTAACGCGGCACATTTTGCCGTCTTAAGACGTTGTTACGTGTTAAGACGTCCAAAAGTAACGTGTTAACACGGTAAGATTTGCCGTCTTAAGACGTTCAAATTAGACGTGTTAACGCGGACGTCAATGTAGACGTTAAGACCCAAAGGGCGTTCCATAATACTTTACACCTGAGCAAATAAAATCCGTGAGCGCTGAATGAAGTAGGCTCTTGCATTCAAAAACTCCGCTCTCGACTTTTGGCAGTAAAATGACGCCATATTAGTGGTGTTTTTACCGGAGATGGAGTCGCTCCACACGGTTTACACGTTATCTTGTTTTTTCGCGACGTCAAAGGAGAAATATATGGCCTCTCCCCTCTCTCTCTCCCTGCTGCTGAACACTGTGGAGTTAATATCGAGCTCCGTAAGTAACGGCAGGTTAATTCCCGGGTTTTGTATTTAACCGTGCAGCGGTTTTGTCTCGTTTTTATTTTTTTAATTCTGTTTTTATTTAGTTATCGTCTCGTTTTTGTCTTGAAAAAAAGCTTAGTTGACGAAGACTATGACGAAAATTATTCCTCAACGAAATGAACACTGATTCTAAAGCAGTGATTGGTTGATCTCCTCTGATTTACTCTCTTAGATCTCTGAGATCATCACCCCACAATTTGCTGGCTGGATCTCAGACTCTTCTTTATTCTAAAGGGGAACTCTGGTGTGAAATTAAATAATACAGCGCTTTTAGCCAAAGCTCCCAACAGGCCACAATGCTAGGAGCATAAAGTTACCTGTGGACAGAAATCACTATTTTTACACCATTAATAAGCCTAAAGCTGTTTCACACTTCATGAGTAGAATTCAGAGAGCCCTGATGTTTAAAAAAATAGGCACAGAGAAATTTTAAAGTGATCAGAAAGTTTACTAACTGTGATTTTTAGTGTTGATAATGCTGAGTTCCCTTTCACTCACAGGGTCTCGCATCACTAATCTACTCATCAATGATGTTCATAAACATCAGGACCTCAGAGCATCTAAGAGCTGTGTGGAAGGAAGAACCTGGATTAGAACTTTCAGAAGAAGAGTGGAATCATGCACTGTGAAAAGGTCCATCACTGTTTACATTTCAGTAGAAACAGAACAGCTTACTTTTATCTAAGTGTTGATAATCTTGTAATAGGTGTTGTTATAAAGCTCTATGAAATTAGAACATGTATGTTTGGAAAGTTCTGTGTTTATCCCTGTATTCAGTCATTTTATTTACTTTTTATTATTTCTTCTTCTTTATGTAATTGTGTAAAATTCATGCATTGTATTGTTGCATGTATTTGTAAATTCAGACCTGAAAATGAATAAATCAAGTAAAAAAAAAGACTCAGGACTCAAATACTGCAACTCAAATACTTTATTAAATACGTAGGGGTACAGTGGGTTCTCTAAACGAGCAGATTCAACACCAGTAAACAGCAGCCAGAGAAAATCAACATACCATAAACGATATATATATATAGTACATATTACAATATATATATATATATATATATACTAGGGGTGTCACGATGGAAATGATGTCATGGTCTCGAGCCTCGAAGTGAAAAAGAGGATCGACGATCCCTCCCTCTAAGCTACGCTAATGGTGCAGCACACTGTAGCGACGCCGCGGACATTGTGACTGCTCAAAGAGCAGCTCTTTCTCCAGAGAATGTGAACATTCTCATCTTCTTAAAGAAAAACTTAAAATATATATATAAATAACAGCTGTTTTGTCTAGCCTCAATTATGTTAAGAGTTTTGGTACCTTAAGGAGCATCTTTCTCTCAGATAAAGTTAATAATATATCTTTATTAAAGAAAAAGTCTTAAAGTCTTATTTTTCATGTGTAACTGTTATAGTAGGATAGAGTTCAGTTTGTTAAGGCTCTAATTGTTCTATTATTTTCTACATGACTGTTCCTGTATTTTTGTATTATTTATTTTGTTATGTTGCACATTGCTGTTTTAATAGTGCACACTGCTGCTACCAAAAAAAGCCACTAGATGGTATTACATATATATCTTAATTAAATTATTTAAATTTGACCATTAGTGCCTATTGTGGTGTATTACAGATCACTTGTATCACTTTGCATCACTTATATCAAGCCCACCTTTTGAAATAAGATATTGTAACTTTGATGAATCAAACCAATGACTGACCATAGACTAATCTAAAACTGGCATAGGCCTCTCTGCTGTAAAAAAAAAAAGAACAAAGAAAATCGAGAATTGAATCGAATCGTGACCCTAAAATCAGAAATAAAATGGAATCGAGGATTTAGAGAATCGTGACATATATATATATATAGTACAATAATCACTAACAGTGTGCTGAATGATAAAGGAATAAGGACTTTTTTGTGATTATATATATTTATTATTGAAAGAATGTAAAATACAGTTTATCGTATACAGATAAAGAATAGATGAAACAAAGGGGTTAAAAAATTAAGAAGAGCAAAAGAGAAAAACAAAAAAACAAAAAGTGACGTTTAAAATTTAACCCACAGCAATGGTGACATCACACACACACACACACACACACTATACACACACACACACACACACACACACACACTATACACAGACACATTCACTGCACACACACACACTCACTATACACACACACACACACTCACTATATACACACACACACACACACACACACACACTACACACAGACACATTCACTGTACACACACACACACACACTACACACACACACTATACACACATACACACATTATACAAACACTACACACACACACACACTCCCTATACAAACACACACACACACACACTATAAACACATACACACAGATAACCGTACACATACACAGATACACACACACACACACACACACTCACGTGCACACACACACTGATATATACACACAGATAAACACACACACATACTGATATATACACACACATACACACACACACTATACACACACATACAATACACACACACACACACACACACACAGGGTTATTCTATTTTACACAGAGTCACTGAGGAGCCAGAATAAACCCTAATCCCTGCATAGAGGGGCTGAGTAAAGGTGGTGTAGAATGTGTGTAAGTGTGTGAGAGTGTGTGAGTGTGTATCAGAGGAGACGCTGTAGAAGGACAGAGTGCCGGAGGGACAGTCCACATACACTCCTACTCTCCTACAGTCGGAGGGAGGAGTGGAGAGATCAGTGATGTTATTATTGTGACGAACAGAGTATCTGTTATTAGTGCAGCTCAGACTCCAGGAGTTTATATTATATCCAAACCGACAGTCTGATCCGTCTCCTTTCCTGCTGATGGTTTTATAACTCAGAGCTACAGCAGCTCCTCCTCCTCCATCTCTCCACTCAGCCTCCCAGTAACAGCGTCCAGTTACAGCAGTATCACCAGTTACACCAGTAACACCAGTTACACCAGTATCACCAGTATCACCAGTTACACCAGTATCACCAGTATCACCAGTTACTCTCTCTCTACTCAGAACCTGCGGATAATAATCAAATCTCTCTGGATGATCAGGATACGACTGCAGCTCCTCTCTCCTCTCCACCCTCCTGTTCTCCTCACTCAGAGAGAGACCAGGGTTTACTGTGTTTAGATCCAGTGTGAAATCACAGCCGTCTGAAAACAAGAACACACACATTACACACACACTACACACACATCACACACACTACACACACTACACACACACTACACACACATTACACACACACTACACACACATTACACACACTACACACACATTACACACACATTACACACACACTACACACACACTACACACACTACACACACATTACACACATTACACACTACACACACATTATACACACACTACACACATTACACACACACACACACATTACACACACATTACACACACTACACACACATTACACACATTACACACTACACACACATTACACACACACTACACACATTACACACACACACACACACATTACACACACACTACACACACACTACACACATTACACACACACTACACACACACTACAGACATCAAACACACATTACACACAGAAGACACACATTAAACACACACACATTACACACACACACAGTGTGTGTAATGTGAGTGTGTAGTGTGTATGTGAGTGTGTAGTGTGTGTATGTGAGTGTGTAGTGTGTGTATGTGAGTGTGTGTATGTGAGCGTGTAGTGTGTGTATGTGAGTGTGTGTAGTGTGTGTTTGTGAGTGTGTAGTGTGTGTATGTGAGTGTGTGTATGTGAGTGTGTGTATGTGAGCGTGTAGTGTGTGTATGTGAGTGTGTAGTGTGTGTATGTGAGTGTGTGTAGTGTGTGTTTGTGAGTGTGTAGTGTGTGTATGTGAGTGTGTAGTGTGTGTAGTGTGTGTAGTGTGTGTGTGTAGTGTGTGTAGTGTGTAGTGTGTGTAGTGTGTGTAGTGTGTGTGTGTAGTGTGTGTAGTGTGTAGTGTGTGTAGTGTGTGTGTGTGTAGTGTGTGTGTAGTGTGTGTAGTGTGTGTAGTGTGTGTGTGTAGTGTGTGTGTGTAGTGTGTAGTGTGTGTATGTGAGTGTGTAGTGTGTGTGTAGTGGGTGTAGTGTGTAGTGTGTGTGTGTAGTGTGTGTAGTGTGTGTGTAGTGTGTGTAGTGTGTAGTGTGTGTAGTGTGTGTGTGTGTATAGTGTGTGTAGTGTGTGTGTAGTGAGTGTAGTGTGTGTGTAGTGTGTAGTGTGTGTGTAGTGTGTGTGTAGTGTGTAGTGTGTGTGTAGTGTGTAGTGTGTGTAGTGTGTGTGTGTAGTGTGTGTGTAGTGTGTGTAGTGTGTAGTGTGTGTAGTGTGTGTGTAGTGTGTGTAGTGTGTGTAGTGTGTGTGTGTGTAGTGAGTGTAGTGTGTAGTGTGTGTAGTGTGTGTGTGTGTAGTGTGTGTAGTGTGTAGTGTGTGTAGTGTGTGTGTGTAGTGTGTGTAGTGTGTGTAGTGTGTGTGTGTGTAGTGAGTGTAGTGTGTAGTGTGTGTAGTGTGTGTGTGTGTAGTGTGTGTAGTGTGTAGTGTGTGTACTAGGGCTGCACGATATGTAAAATGTTACATTGTATTGTTTTAGTTTTCTGAGATGTATATTGTGATATTACACAATGCAGGACCCGTGATGTCACCGGTCCCGCCCCCACCCGCACGCTGTCTCACCGCAGAGACCCGGACCGTTTCCCAATACACAAGAACACAAGTCTGGACTCCTGTACTTGGTGAGTACGGACTTGGGAAGTTGGGATGGCGAGTGTGTACTCCGAGGACGGGAGGAGCTGAAAACACAGGAGCACATTTTCACCTAGCCGCTTTCTTAACAAATAAACACATATCTGAAGTCTAAAGCCCTACATTCTCCCTAAAAATAACTTCAAACATTATTTTACCACACAGCAGTACTGTTTTAAAAACATACAGGTGCTTCTCCTCCTGCATTACACTGATACTGCTGAGAGGTGCATTCTGGGATATCGGGCTGTGACAAGTTCACACAAGTCACCTTCCATGCATCCTCTATGAAGTGGGAGGAGCAAGAACACATCCGGGTATTAGTTGTGTGCTTGGCTAACTGTGATCTTCTGAATTGGAACAGTTCTTGGGCTGCGACTGATGACGTTTCCCGAGTCCACAAGAACACAAGTACTGACAAGAACCGGACCGACCGAGAGCTGAGTCAGCGCTTTAGAGTCAGCTAATCACTCAAAACCCGAGAAAAACAGCAGAACAGCCATAACTAAGCATTTAAATGGCCTTTTAAAAGGTAAATAAGAGCGTTTATTTTTCTGGGATTAAAAGCATGAATTCAGCTTTAACTGGAAATATCTGCACTGCTAAACTGTGCGGAACTGAGGTGCACAGCTTTATACTCGCTGTCTCAGGCCGTTACAGGGTTCATACGCTTTTCAACTAAAACATTTCCACGACTTTTCTAAACGTTTTGTTGGAATTTAAACATGTACAAAAATACACTAGTGTATGAAGATCTGCCAGAGACAAAGAATTCTTGGTGTACAGACACAGCTGTCACAAAGCAGCAGAGACGGCCGAGTGAGTAAACAAAGCTGACCTATGACCTAGGTGATCTAACTATGGAGAAACAACATGGTCAGTCCTTATAAGGAAAAAAACAAAAGGGTCTGTCCTAACGTAGAAGTAGAGTCAAAAGGTAAAGATAGATTTGTGCATTCAAATCACCAGGTATGTACGTACTATGCTGTACAAGATTGTAGAAATGTTCCTGGTCCGAGGAGACGAGTTAGTTGGTAACAGACGGTCAGGGGTTACGTGCTCACTGCAATAAAGCCTGCATCTCTTTGTTCCTGAACTCTGCTTACTTTTTGTTTGGTAAAGACTAGTTTTTGAGATACCTACTGTTGGAAAGAAGGAAAACAAAAAAACAACAGTTTCCATGACCGTCTTTAAAATATCAGTGCAGACATGAACAATAAAACTAAAAATGTTAAAACTGATTATAGTAGGCCTATATCTTACTTAAAATGTATTTAAATAAAAAAAACATTTCTTTCAGCAATGCTGACAATTTTCTATAATAAAATGTGTGTTAAATCCTGAGAGCTCTATTGTGTACAACTGAGTTAACTCTGAGCTGATTCCAACACCAGGAGAACTGAACAGTTTACAGTATAATAATCACTATTAGAAGCAACCAGCTAATAATTTATTTATTTTTCCTTTTAAAATGGGCACAAAAATAAAATATTAAAGCAGATTTTTTTGGTCACTGAGATTTTTTTTTTCTATTGAACTATTTAACATGTAATACGTTTAATATAAAACCTCACTTATCAATTAGTAGAATGAAGCAAAAGTAATCAAATGTCACTTACTTTTAGAGCCACTCTAAAATATTAGTAAAGAAAACTACACTGTTGCATCGAGCTCTCAGGTTATGTTGTAACAGAAACTAAAACAGAACTAGTCATTTTCCTTTTAATTTGAACATTTATTTTTTAATGAACACGATGGAAACTGATCTACACTGAATAAGATAACCCTCCTTCAAACACACCTCTGATATCTCTCAGTCTCAGTGCTATAGGCAGCGGCGGGCGCGCGGGGTCTCGCTGTGTTTTGGAGAAGTTAAATCCGGACAGTCTGTATCACAGTTTAAAGGAACAGAGAGATTTCTGCGCTTTAGCGCTGCAGGGTAACCATGCTGTTCCCGGAGGTAAACACCGGGGCGTGTTTAGTTAGCTAACGCTAGCTAGCTCCGTGCTGCTTCTCCTGTGTAACGTTACAAATATCCCATTCCTGCAGTTGGGGTCCTCGCGTCTCTGCCTTTCTTTAGTCTGAATGAAGCCGGACAGCATTAAATCAGCATGTTTCTCTCACTGAGTGAATTACAGTTACAGTGCAGCAGCTGAAGCTCCGCTCAGATTTGCTGTTTTCAAATTCCGTGACTTTCCCAGGTTTCATGACCGTATGAACCCTGCGGTTACCTCGTGTTTACACCCCCTCCACCTCCACCTCCACCTCCCCTCACCATCAATCCCCCCGCCTTTTTCAGCAGCAGCCAGAGGCGGCGCTGTTCACTCAGAACGCTGTGTATCTACTTCTTGTGTCAAGAATCAAAACACTGCAACATGAGTTTTTATTGCCTTACGTGACATCACAGATCCCGCCATGTGACTATTGCACATGCGCACATCGCTATGTTGATGCTTAAACGATATATCGTGCAGCCCTAGTGTGTACTGTGTGTATGTGAGTGTGTAGTGTGTGTACTGTGTGTATGTGAGTGTGTAGTGTGTGTATGTGAGTGTGTAGTGTGTGTACTGTGTGTATGTGAGTGTGTAGTGTGTGTACTGTGTGTATGTGAGTGTGTAGTGTGTGTATGTGAGTGTGTAGTGTGTGTACTGTGTGTATGTGAGTGTGTAGTGTGTAGTGTGTGTACTGTGTGTATGTGAGTGTGTACTGTGTGTATGTGAGTGTGTGTATGTGAGTGTGTGTACTGTGTGTATGTGAGTGTGTACTGTGTGTATGTGAGTGTGTAGTGTGTGTACTGTGTGTATGTGAGTGTGTACTGTATGTGAGTGTGTAGTGTGTGTTGTGTGTGTAGTGTGTGTATGTGAGTGTGTACTGTGTGTACTGTGTGTATGTGAGTGTGTAGTGTGTGTAGTGTGTGTATGTGAGTGTCGTGTGTGTAGTGTGTGTAGTGTGTGTATGTGAGTGTGTAGTGTGTGTAGTGTGTGTATGTGAGTGTGTAGTGTGTGTACTGTGTATGTGAGTGTGTAGTGTGTGTAGTGTGTGTATGTGAGTGTGTAGTGTGTGTAGTGTGTGTATGTGAGTGTGTAGTGTGTAGTGTGTGTAGAGTGTGTAGTGTGTGTATGTGAGTGTGTAGTGTGTGTATGTGAGTGTGTAGTGTGTAGAGTGTGTAGTGTGTGTATGTGAGTGTGTAGTGTGTGTATGTAAGTGTGTAGTGTGTGTATGTGTAGTGTGTGTAGTGTGTGTATGTGAGTGTGTAGTGTGTGTATGTGAGTGTGTAGTGTGTGTAGTGTGTGTATGTGTAGTGTGTGTAGTGTGTGTATGTGAGTGTGTAGTGTGTGTATGTGAGTGTGTAGTGTGTGTAGTGTGAGTGTGTAGTGTGAGTGTGTAGTGTGTGTATGTGAGTGTGTAGTGTGTGTAGTGTGTGTATGTGAGTGTGTAGTGTGTGTATGTGAGTGTGTAGTGTGTGTATGTGAGTGTGTAGTGTGTGTAGTGTGTGTATGTGAGTGTGTAGTGTGTGTAGTGTGTGGTGTGTGTAGTGTGAGTGTAGTGTGTGTAGTGTGAGTGTGTAGTGTGTGTATGTGAGTGTGTAGTGTGTGTAGTGTGTGTATGTGAGTGTGTAGTGTGTGTATGTGAGTGTGTAGTGTGTGTAGTGTGTGTATGTGAGTGTGTAGTGTGTGTATGTGAGTGTGTAGTGTGTGTAGTGTGTGTATGTGAGTGTGTGTGGTGTGTGTATGTGAGTGTGTGTGGTGTGTGTATGTGAGTGTGTATTGTGTGTATGTGAGTGTGTAGTGTGTGTAGTGTGTGTATGTGAGTGTGTAGTGTGTGTATGTGAGTGTGTAGTGTGTGTAGTGTGTGTATGTGAGTGTGTAGTGTGTGTAGTGTGTGTATGTGAGTGTGTAGTGTGTGTATGTGAGTGTGTAGTGTGTGTAGTGTGTGTATGTGAGTGTGTAGTGTGTGTAGTGTGTGTATGTGAGTGTGTAGTGTGTGTGTAGTGTGTGTATGTGTAGTGGGTGTGAGTGTGTAGTGTGTGTAGTGTGTGTAGTGTGTGTATGTGAGTGTGTAGTGTGTGTAGTGTGTGTAGTGTGTGTAGTGTGTGTATGTTATTAATAAACATTGTTATTTAATAATAGGTCTTTGCTTCTTCAGTGTTGTAATGTTAATTTACATAATTCTGAACAGATTTCGCTCATTTAAAAAGCCTGAAAAAGTTTTTAAAGCTCAGTTTGAACTTTTTACTCATGAAGAAATGTGGGGTTTAAATCAGGCTCGGGTTCATAATGACAGTTTATGGGTCGGGCTGGATTCTTTGGGTCTGATCTTAACTCTAGCGTACACTGTGTGATTATTTTAATGGAGAGCGTTGTGGATAACTCACACTGCACGTTTGAATGGTTTGTTGTGTTTGAACAGCGACAGATGCAGCTGAAGCTCATTCTCACTCATTCTCTCTCTAATCGTACAGTTTTAGAAATAAAAAAATCACATCGAGAAACTGAGTTCAGACAGAGATAAAACTCAGTTCAGTTCAATAAACCTAAGATGAGTTCATCAAATATTGTAGAAGATAAAGAAGAGGATGAGCTTTTGCTGATTCCATCATTTAAAAGTGAAATGTAATGTACGTATAGTGTGTGTGTGTGAGTGTAGTGTGTGTGTGAGTGTGTAGTGTGTGTGTGAGTGTAGTGTGTGTGTGAGTGTTGTGTGTGTGTGAGTGTAGTGTGTGTGTGTAGTGTGTGTGTGTGAGAGAAAACTTACATTTCTTTAATCCAGGTTTGATTCTTATTTCGCCTCCATGTTCCATTCTAAACACACACACACACACACACACACACACACACACACACACAGACACACACACACACACACACACACACACACAGATCAGCAGGGTGTGAGAGTGAAATGCAGAGTTTCTCTCTCTGGGTTTATATTAGTGAACATGGTGAAGGAATATGAAGTTCTGGATTTTCCTGATACACAATAATTAACGTTAATCCTTAAGAAGAAACACCCACTCCTTTATAACACCATTAACACAATTAGAGGAAACCAGAGCCTCAGATTTAAATTTTAATATCTAATAACAGATTCAATATGCTGTCACACTTTAGCTTCTTCTTTTATTCCCAGCCTCTAGGGGGCGTGAGGGAGAATTATAGGGTCTCTGTTTAGAACAGGTGAAGAAGTAAAGGCTGAACCATAAAGATCCAGCTACAAAGGAAACATGGACTCTTCAACTTTTAACCAACAAACATGTGGACTTTACTTTACTCTAAACTCTGATGAGCTCAATCCATTTTATTAACACCTGAAACGCTGTAATTTATGAATAACGTACATTGAGGGTTCATCACGCTACAAACTCTGTAGTCCAGAACTCTAATCTTTACGTTCCGTCTATGGGCAAACTCTGATCCTGATTATTATTCCTAGTGTTGATCTGAAGCTGGATAATATGAGTTGCTTTCATCTTATAATATAATTTTAGTTTATTATACAAAATTCACAACAAAAGGCTGAATACACCACATCTGTATATGCACTGTGCACTTTATTATTAAAATATATTAATTTAACTGAGAAAATGTAGCTCATTCTAACACAGGGTAACACTGGACTCTCTTTTTTTTTATCTCTAACTGACCCTCATCACTCTATCTAACATCTGCAGCACACCTGAATCTTCCCCCTGAGTACTTCTTCATACCTGAGTGTCTCCAGTGAGCAGTGTGCATCCTCCAGTCTGGCAGAAAGCAGCTTCTCTCCTGACTCTCCTGGGTGGTTGTAGGTCAGATCCAACTCTTTCAGGTGGGAGGGGTTTGAATTTAGAGCTGAAGCCAGAGAAGAACAGCCTTTTTCTGTGATCATACACCCAGATAATCTAAAGAGAGAGAAAATTAGAGTAAGTTATTAACAGAGAGAGAGAGTGACAGAGGCAGACTGAGAGAGAGATTATACACTTCTGTATTAAACAGACCACACAACAAACTACTCTAGTCTCTAGGAACACCGGAAAATGAGTCATGAATCCTCTTAAACTTTGTAAATATTGTAATTAGTAATATAATACAGGAAATTGTCAAATCCTGCACCTAACAGCTGGGGTTATGCATAGGGCTCAGCCAGGATCTACTACTCACTCTACTAACAACAATAGCCAAAACCACCACAATCTGATACTGGCTCGACAAGGATCCAGAAGCACAGCCTAACACTATGTTCATGGTCCATTGCCTCAACTGCCAAGTAACAGACCTACCGAAAAATAACCAATGAACAAACAGAATCCCTCCTTAATCTAAGCTCACTTCCTTAATCTATGGCAACAACACACTAACCACAGCACCCTACCTAAGCACAATCACACACAATAAATGACATTATAAGTTGCGTGAGCAGAACACAGCAACCACTACCATCTGATACTGGCTCGACAAGAATCCAGAAGCATAGCGAACTATGTTCATGGTCCGTGCCTCAACTGCCAAGTACTCAGACGTCTGCAAAAACTCATGAGACAAATTACTACAAGAACAACAAGACCACACCAATTCCCTTCATCCAAACTTCAGTGCAAGCTCTTCTCAGGGGTCTTCAGGTAGGCACCTTCCTTCGTCAGTGTTTCGCTTAATTAGGCCCACGACACCTCCAGAAGGCTCAACAGTGAAGTCTGGCGTCCCAGACCCACCCCCCTCCAAGCCTGCTGTAGAAGCACAAACTCATTCCCTTCCCCACGTAGCCTCAGCCCTTCTGAACCACAACCACTGACTAGATCTTCAGCTACATCTGACAACTCCTTCACTACTGTCCTCAGCACACGACCTCTAATTCCGAATTCAGACAGCAGTCTTGTGGCAGACTTCGCAACAAAGCCTCTAGTACCTACCTCCACCGGTCTAATATACGCTTGCTAGGGTTGTCACAATACCAAAATTTTGACTTCGATACCGATACCAACTGTAGTATCACGATTCTCGATACCAAAACGATACTTGGAAGAAAAAAAAACAATAAAAATATCTGAACATAAAATGTTTATTTTTGACTGAACTGGATTGAACACTGAACAATCGGTGCAAACGTTTTTATTCTAAAATGAAACATTTGAACAAAAAACAAGTTTCGTTATTATAACCTTAACTATAACATAATTATCTAAACACTTCCTAAAAACTAAAACCAGAGGTAATGGTAGCCTGACTATGTGAACCTGACGGGCAGGAAGAATTTAAGTTCTGAATAAGGAAAATAAAGAGACAGAAGAACATTACAATGTTATGTTCATTTTAACACTCACTGCTCCGTTTTATTAATCAACCGTTTTTAATAAGCCCATGTTCAGTGTAACGATCAAGCAGGCTATGTGCCTGACCACAGATTTGCGATGGAAACGCGAAAACGTGAACATCTTGTGTTCATGTTTCACAGCCAATGGGATAATGGAGAAATAGAGAAAACCACGGGTCCAAAACAAAACTCCTGCACACTCCTCTCCGTGTTAACGTGATTTACTAGCAGTCGCTAGTAAATCTTAGTAAAGCTACAGACAGAGTGTATCTTGACTAACTCCACTAACCTGTCGACTTCTCAGCTCTTTGTAGAGATCAGGGTGCTTGTCTGCTAAATGAATGAGCGAAATATGATCAGAATTATGTTAAATAACACTGTAACATAGAAGCATAGAACTATTATTTAATTAAAATGATTTTTAAGAACAGCTAAACACAGTGCTGCAGGTCAAACGCGGAGGAGTTCACGTGCGAGAGAGAGAGACACAGAGAAAGAGACACAGCGAGAGTGAGAGAGAGAGACACAGAGAGAGACACAGAGAGAGACACAGAGAAAGAGACACAGCGAGAGTGAGAGAGAGAGAGAGACACAGAGAGAGACACAGAGAGAGACACAGAGAAAGAGACACAGCGAGAGTGAGAGAGAGAGATTTGCGTGTTCTGATGTGAGCTACTCACAGGTAAAGGTTCTCTTTTATCTCCTCGTGCTCATATTCTAGTCCCACACATAATTCTGCAGCTCCCTCAGTGTTTTCTGTCGTATTTTGCGGCTAGCGCGAGCGCTTACAACTAACACCGCGGACCGCGAGGTGCCGCCGCGCTTGTGCCGAATCCGCTACTGAATCCGACTCCCGCTTCGCGGACAGAATCGGCACAACACCCCCCGCTGTACAACTGCGGGAGTGAAAACAGCGCTAATAAATAAAGTAGTTTAGTTTCACTTTCAGTTTTCGTTATTTTCGTTATTTTATTTAAAAATAAAAATATAAATAAAAAACAGATGCCTACATTTCAGACTATTTTCCCACACTTTACTCCTCGCGCCCGTTTTGTCCACAAGTCGCGGACGAGAGACATCTGTTATTTTAGCCGTCGCCATTCTACACTCGCTGCTGCTCTGCTGGCTTGCGCGTGAATCGATTCATTTGTTCAGAACACTAAGTTTATCTGAATCCTGCCACACCGACTGCTGTGGTGTGAATCAGTTTTCTTATGAACTGAATCAAATCGCGCCTACTAATTTGACTCATTTGAAGCTAGTGACTGGGCTATATACAGTATCGAAAGCATCGAACGCTAAAGAACCGAATCGTTTGTGATGACGTAGTATCGAAAAAGAATCGAACATTCGGTACACCGTGCAACTCTAACGCTTGCCACCCATGCTCTCTTACCTCAGCCACCAAGTCTGTATACTTCAGCCTTTTCCTTTCATAAGCTCCATCTACCTCGTCTTCAAACGGAACAGTCAGCTCTATAAAATACACTATCCGCTTACTTATAGAGTACAGCAGTGTTATTGATGTGGAAAACAGAATCTTTAAAGTAATTTAGTTTATGTTCATCTCACCCCTTTTTCTTAAATTGTTTTGCTTTTTGCGTGAAATTTCAGTACATTTAAAGCTAAATTTTTTCTGAGGACAAATCTTAAAAATCAACGGCACTGGTCAGTTTAAAGAGTGAAAAGCCCTTATTTTACTTTATAAATTAAGCTGCTAGCAATTAACTGGTGACTAGTCAAGACAAGTTCATTTGTATTGTATCTTTCATACATGCCATCAGTTCTATGTTTTTACAGAAACATTTCACACACAATGCAGAACAATTATAAAAAAAGTTTCTTAGAATTTATAAGAAAACTGAGAACAAAAACTAATAAGATAATTAATAAGGAATTTGAATAAAAAAATAAATAAAACAAAAGGACATTTGTGCTGGTTTGAATCCTAGTGTTGGGGGCATTACTAGTGTGGATGGTGTATCTGGTCTCCCAAACTGGGGAGGACATAGGAGAAAAAAAAAGAACAATCATGTACTAAGCGTTTACCAGAATGCACAAAGATAAAACGTTTTGGCGCAGGTAAATAGATACGTTTTCAGTTTTTTTAGAGGTTATAGTCTACGCAGAACATCAACAGCTTCTGGGAGTTTATTCCAACTGCAGCATAATGTCTCGTCATTGGTTCTGGTTCTAGGTAGTGTTAACAGATCTGCCTCTACTGATCTGAGGAGTCTAACAGGGCAGTATTTCTCCAGCATATCAGAGATTTACGTTGGTAAAAAACTTTTTAGTGCTTCATAGAAAAGGAGCAGTATTTTAAACTTTATTCTCCAGCTGATTGTATGATATGAGCACTGGAGTTACACGTCCCTGCCTCTTTGTCCTGGTTAGTATTCTGGCAGCAGCGTACTGAATAAGCTGCAGTTGTCTGACAGATGTTTGGGGAGGCCAGTGAGGAGGCTGTTACAGTAATCTTATCTACTAGAAATAAAGGCGTGAATGAGTTTTTCTAGATTTGCCTTCATAAAGTCTTTAAATCTTACTGTTTTTCAGGTGGTATAAAGCTGAATTGATAATAGATTTGATATGGCTGTTAAAACTGAGCTCTGAGTCAATTTCGATTAGGGGTAGGTGTTAAAATTCAATACTGAAAAGGCACTGACTGAAATGTCTCAGTACTACAGAGTACAGAAAAGTCAAAGGAAATTTGGTGCCTGTTTTGTATTTGAGTCTTACTGATTGTGTGGGGTGGACAGGTGTCTTTATGCAGCTAACGACCTCAAACAGGTGCTTTTAATTTGTGGAGGCGGACTAACAGGTCTTTGAGGCCCAGAATTTTACGGTGATTGACAGATGTTAATTAAAAAATTATACATTGTGATTTTTTTTTTAGATTATATCTCTCATAGTGGACGTGCACCTAAGATGAAAGTTTCAGACCCCTCCATGATTTCTAATTTGGAGAAGTCGCATTCAATTACTTATTTTACTTTTTTTAATCATAAAAAAACACTTTTAAATAATAAAACATCTGAATCAATCTAACCCTGTGTGAAAAAGTGTTTGCTGCTCTAAATCTAATACCTTAGTGGATGCCCTTGGCGGCAACAAATGAAGTCAAGGAGGGTTTTTGAGCATAAATGTCCTGTTTAATATCAGCTTAGCCACTTAGCCACTCCAAAACCTCCAAAGCCATGTCCTGCTGTCGAACCTGAAAACATCTGAGCTTGAGGTCACGAACAGATGGCCAGATATTCTTTCAGGATTGTCTCTTACAGCAAGTTGGGCAGGTGATAAAGCAGCAACGCAGACTCTGACCATCATACTACCACCACCATGTTTTACGTTCAGTATGATGTTCTTTATCTGAAATTATGTGCTAGTTTTACACCAGAAGTTACGGGACTTTCCAAAAAAAAACACTTTTGTCTTTGATCTTAACTGAGGCGAGTGAGACCTGCAGTTCTTTAAATGTTGTTCTAGGTTTTTTTGGGACCTCCTTTTTCAGATTAATGACTTTGTTTTCTTATCTGTTTTTGAATTTCTTCAGATCAGGGCAAGATGTGCTGCTTTTTGAGATCTTTTATCTGCTTCATGTTGTTAGACAGTTCTATTTAAGGGATTTCTGAATTGATTGTACAGTAATCCAGCCTGGTTGTGGTTAGGTAAATGTAACTCAGCTTTCCAAAAATGTGATTAGTCACAATTAATTTATGGGGGGGGGGGGAAGATTTTTTTTTTTTTACAAAGGGCTAGATTGGTTTGGAGTTTTTCCCCTTAAATAATGAAATTATCATTCAAAACGTGCTTGTTCATATTTATAGGTTATATTTGTTTGATATTAAAGTTTATTTGATCATGAAAGGTTTTATTTGATCTGAAAAATGTTAGTATGACAAAAAGAAATGTGTATATATATATATATATATATATGTATATGTATATGTATATGTATATATATGTACATAAAACACGTAAATACACTTTTGGTTTTTAGCTCAGTGTCAGTAGGCTGGATTAAGAACTGAATATAAGGTTGAGAACTAGCTAACTGTGGTTTTATTAGGACTTAAAAAGTGAAGCTTTCCAAGAGACAGAACAATAATTATTGCAAGGAAGTAGGTGGACTCGTCCTGTTTTCCTGATTGTACTGGATTGTGTAGTTATAGAGATGTGGATGAAGGGTAAAGAAACAAGATAAAATACAATAGTAACAGAATATACATTAACTATTAAACAGAAAGCTCCAGTTCCACAGCTGATCAATTTTACTGTCACCTACATCTATATGCAGCTCATGCTCTTACGGGCTACAGATTATATTCTTTAACGGGGTTAAACTTTTTTTTTTGGAAGCTAGAGTGATTAATCCTGCATATCACTGTAGAGGACATGTTCAGCAAAGCTATTTAAGAGCATCTGCAAGTAAATTAATGATTTTCTTCAAAACATTTGTGATTAGTGTGTGCCTACTTAAAAAATATATTAGTATGGACATCCTAAAGACGACTGCAAACAGAGTTCACATTTGATTGACTGATGTACTCTGGCCTTGAGTAGAAGCTTCCTATTGTGTGATTTGATATATAAGTATCTCGTTAAAGCTTTAAATAACATATTTTAACACTTATAATTTCAAACTGAACCAACTCACCTGAGAATCTGCAGTTTACAGTCTAAACTCTCCAGTCCAGCAGAGAGCAGCTCCACTCCTGAATCCTGCAGATCATTGTTACTGAGATCCAGCTCTTTCAGGGAGGGGTTTTCCAGCTTTAAAACTGATGCCAAAGTTTCACACATCTTCAATTGAAGATTACACAAAGCTAATCTGAAAAATGTGATAAACACAAAAGATTTTACAATAAACACAAAGTTTAAATAACACATTTTGGTGATTTTCTTAACATATCATATTTCTTAACAATATCAGATTGTGGTGGTTTTGGCTATTGTTGTTAGTTGAGTGAGTAGTAGATCCTGGCTGAGCTCTATGTATAACCCCAGTTGTTAGGTGCAGGATTTGTCCTGTATTATACTACTATGTCATTATTTTTGCTCATACTGCAGAGGGAAAGTGGCCTAAATCCATATTTTAGTGTTCAGTGTGATTTTTTTAATATTCACACTGCCTCACAAATGACACCTATATTAAAACAAGATTTGGGACACATTTATCTGCAGTTTAGACAAAGCCAGAGTTACTTGAGGTTTTGTTAAGATCAGATAGAAATGTGGATAAAACAACTTAAGCAGGAATAAAGAAGACAGGAAGCGTGGACACAACTGTTAAATCACAGTAAAATCTATGCAAAAATATTGACATTAATCCCTAAATACAGAGATATAACCTCATCAATCCAGCACCCACTCTATGCATTACTTTCAGTTAAGACGTGACTCCTATTTCCCTTTAGTCTGTTTAAAATAAAGCGACAGAAACACTGACCTGAGAGTCTGCAGTTTACAGTGTGAACTCTTCAGTCCAGCAGAGAGCAGCTCCACTCCTGAATCCTGCAGGTTGTTGTTACTGAGGTCCAGTTCTATCAGTGAGGAGTTTTCCAGCTTTAAAACTGATGCCAAAGTTTCACACATCTTCAATTGAAGATTACACAAAGCTAATCTGAAAAATGTGATATAAACACAAAAGATTTTACAATAAACACAAAGTTTAAATAACACATTTTGGTGATTTTCTTAACATATCATATTTCTTAACAATATCAGATTGTGGTGGTTTTGGCTATTGTTGTTAGTTGAGTGAGTAGTAGATCCTGGCTGAGCTCTATGTATAACCCCAGTTGTTAGGTGCAGGATTTGTCCTGTATTATACTACTATGTCATTATTTTTGCTCATACTGCAGAGGGAAAGTGGCCTAAATCCATATTTTAGTGTTCAGTGTGATTTTTTTAATATTCACACTGCCTCACAAATGACACCTATATTAAAACAAGATTTGGGACACATTTATCTGCAGTTTAGACAAAGCCAGAGTTACTTGAGGTTTTGTTAAGATCAGATAGAAATGTGGATAAAACAACTTAAGCAGGAATAAAGAAGATAGGAAGCGTGGACACAACTGTTAAATCACAGTAAAATCTATGCAAAAATATTGACATTAATCCCTAAATACAGAGATATAACCTCATCAATCCAGCACCCACTCTATGCATTACTTTCAGTTAAGACGTGACTCCTATTTCCCTTTAGTCTGTTTAAAATAAAGCGACAGAAACACTGACCTGAGAGTCTGCAGTTTACAGTGTGAACTCTTCAGTCCAGCAGAGAGCAGCTCCACTCCTGAATCCTGCAGGTTGTTGTTACTGAGGTCCAGTTCTATCAGTGAGGAGTTTTCCAGCTTTAAAACTGATTCCAGACTTTCACACGTCTTTACTCCAAGATTACATGAAGCTAGTCTATAATATAAGAATAAACAGATTTTACTTAAAAATACACTTAAATGAAAATGGAAAATAACAGCGTTATTCATACCATAGCATTTATCAAAATAAAGGTGTAATTATACAAACACACCCTATTCTTCATGGTGTCCTGATCTAAAAGAATATTTTAACTGACATACAAATAGAACACAAAATGAAACTGTGAAATACAGTATCTGTGAGATGGACTGGTGTTTCTTTATACAGAGATAGTAATCATGCAGAAAGCTAGAGTTACCCATTAGAAAACAGTTTACAGTGAGGGCAGCTCAAGTTCTGGGACAGATTATGAGTTAAAAGAGACGAAGAGTGAAGTTTATTGGGTGCTTTTTTAACCTGCCACCATTTACTTTCTCCCTCCATTTATTTATTGGTTATTAAATTCGGATCTGTGTTTTATACAAAAAAAATCAGAAATTCCAGCAAACCAGGCTTAATCTAGATGAGTCAACCCCAAAGCCTCATATACATCCAAACTTTAGTATCTGTATCTGTTTAGTGCAAGACCTCCCAGTGACCTCCTTTATAGATTATCTGATATTATTAATTAGATAACAATAAGGTTTTTTTTAATATTTATACTATCAGATATTAAAAGAGGGAATACTGTAACAAAAGATTATATTTTTATTTGACACATACATACACAGAGTAACAGATTATAACCTAGCCTGTAAGTACTTTAAAATCCTGTAAAATTAATTAATTTTCCATTAAAGACAGTAACTGGTTATCAGGTGAGCTACTTCTCTGTAATCCTTTTTGGTGTTTTCTACTGAGGTTTTCTAGAAAGCATGAATGCGTGTTTCTTTCAGCTGATTAAACGGGTTAATTATGTATCAGCAGTTTTATCAGCACTCAGTTTACTCAAATCAACAGCTAACTTTAGTAGCTTACTCATTGACAGACTGAAATTACTGTAATGCTATCTTGCCAACCATCGGAAGATGCTTGATTAAACTGTAACTGTGGAATGCAGAGTACTTGACCTCAGCATGCTGCCTTTGTTCAATTTCCAAGTAAAGTGTTGCATTTTAGCATTTTCACAGTAAAATATCTCCCAACTAATAACTTTATAATCAAATCAGCAGCCAGACATTTAGTCACTGAGGATAAAACTGCTGTGTGTTCATTGTAAACTTTCGAAGTGGAATTTGGATTGGAGCTGTGTCTCATGTTGGTGTTACGCTGGGATTATGGTGTTTGCCTGATATCTAAAACAATAATTTCATCAATATCTACTATATCTACTAATATAAAACATTGTGATTAATACATATTCACCAGTGATTTAATGAAAACTGTGAATGCCTGAATAAAAATACTCACAAAGCTCTTTTGGATATTTTGACTACTGGCAGCAGCCTCAGAAAACACTCCTCTGATGGATCATATTTACTGAGGTTAAACTCCTCCAGCTCTTCTTCTGAATTCACCAACACAAACGCCAGAGCTGACCACTGAGCAGGAGAGAGCTTGGCCTGATGAAGACGATCACCTCCACTCAGGTATTTCTGCACTTCCTGTACCAGAGAATGATCATTCAGTTCATTCAGACAGTGGAACAGATTGATGGATTTCTCTGGAGAGGAGTTCTCCTCAATCTTCTTCTTGATGTATTTGACTGTTTCCTCACTGCTGTGAGAGCTCTTCTCTTTCTGTGTCAGAATGAATCGTAACAGAGTCTGATTAGACTCCAGTGAGAGACCCAGAAGGAAGCGAAGGAACAGGTCCAGATGTCCACTCTCACTCTGTAAGGTTTTATCCACGGCACTGCTGAGGAAGTCATTCATCGTTGACCTGCTGAAAATCTCAGATAGTCCAGTGGTTTGCTGTTTCCGATCCTTTGTGTTGAAACAGAGAAATGCATATAAAGCAGCGAGGAACTCCTGAATGCTCAGATGTACAAAGCTGAAGACCTTCCCCAGGTCCAGCAGCTCATGTTCCTGTCTGAAGATCTGGGTACACACTCCTGAGTACACTGATACTTCTTTCATATTGATGCCACTCTCTCTTAGATCTTCCTCATAGAACATCAGGTTTCCTTTCTCCAGCTGCTGGAACGCCAGTTTCCCCAGAGCCAGGATACTTTCTCTAGTCTGCTGAGGATCAGTGTCACTTTTCCCACTGTACTTCTGGCTCTTGTGTTTGATCTGAAAGATCAGGAAGCGTGTGAACATCTGCGTCAGGGTTTTGGGGATTTCTCCACTCTCAGCTTCACTCAGCATTCTCTCTAGAACAGTGGCTGTAATCCAGCAGAAGACCGGTATGTGGCACATGATGTAGAGGCTTCGTGAAGACCTGATGTGTGTGAAGACTTTATTGGCCAGGTCCTGATTCCTGATCTTCTTCCTGAAGTACTCCTCTTTCTGAGGGTCATTGAAACCCCGCACTTCTGTTACCTGATCAACACACTCAGGAGGGATCTGACTGACCGCTGCTGGTCGAGAGGTGATCCAGAGGAGAGCAGATGGAAGCAGATTCCCCTTGATGAGGTTCGTCAGCAGAACATCCACTGAGGTTTGCTCTTCTATTTCCACCAAGTTCTCATTGTTCTGGAAATCCAGAGGAAGTCGACACTCATCCAGACCATCAAAGATGAACATGACCTTGTAGCTCTTATAATGTCTTGGTTTTAAATCTTGTGTTTCTGGGAAGAAGCGCTGAAGAAGATTCACCAGACTGAGCTTCGTCTCCTTCATCAGATTCAGTTCTCTAAAAGGAAGTGGAAATATAAAGAGAACATCCTGATTTACTTCTCCTACAGTCCAGTCCAGAATGAACTTCTGCACTGAGACTGTTTTTCCAATTCCAGCAACTCCTTTAGTCAGTACAGTTTTGATGAGCTGGTTCTGTTCTGGTAAGGGTGTAAATATGTCGTTACATTTGATTGGTCTTTCCTCTGTTGAGCTTTTCCTGGATGCAGCTTCAATCTGCTTGACCTCATGTTCCTGATTGATGTCTCCACCTCCTCCCTCTGTGATGTAGAGCTCTGTGTAGATCTCATTCAGAAGTGCTGACGTTACCTGACCTGAGATTCCTTCATTAATTTTCTGATATTTTTCCCTCAGTTTGGATTTGAGCTTTTGTTGACACGCTGGGGCCAATTCTGATTACAGAGAAAGACAATAATGAACATGTAGTCAGCTGAGATCAACCATTAAATACGCTGTGTAGAACGACTCTGTGATACAATAAATTAATAATTTAATAATAAAGATGGCATTATGTTGTTTTTACAACATACTGCAATACAGTTTTTATTGTTTTTGAAAATAAGCACTGAAAAGTTCATTAGGCCCAGGTTGGTACCAATGGTAACTCTTACGGCTCTCTAGTGTGTTGGCGAGGTCTGTCTGCTTCATGTTCCTCAGGATATGCAGTGTGATCTTCAGCACCCCCTCCCTCTGATCATCCTCCACTTCTCTCTCAGAGCATGCTGGGTAATCTGGACTCAGGAGCTTCTTGAATGTGTTCAGCTCATTCTTCACTATAGAGATAAACTTCTGCTGCAGCTCCTGATTAAGAACAAACATTAGAGAATCACTAACGCTGTTACAGTTCAGAGAGAGATGATCTGAACAATCATAAAGACATTGATCTGAAAAGGGGAGGAGTTATAGATGCTCTGGTGTGTAAAACATTATGTTATTGATCTAAAATTCCTAATATTATCAATATTACAGTTATAATAGACCAAGAACAAAATATGAATAAATGTTTAATTAATAGCAAAGTATCAAAACCTTAAAGTGAAATTAACCTGAGAAAAAAAAGAAATCAGGTAGAACCCCATTGTGTATATGGTTTAGGACTAACCTTGAATATATTGTCCAGGTTTTCCCAGATAATGTTTTTTCTCTTCTCTCTGTGCACAAATAGAAAATCCACACTGTGATCTACAGGAATAAATCAGCTGATATAGCAGCTCACATCTACACATACACCTGATATTTATTATAGCAAAAACTACAATAATAACAAAAGCATGAATTCTCATTTTATTCCTGGATGCATCTTAGAAACAACACAAGATAAATCAAATAAAGAATACCAGACAGTAACTGATCAAATATATGAAGTTCATTTCCTAAAGGAAATGCAGAATGATGGCACAGAATACATGATTATATCTACATTTATAGGGTGTTGCTATAATATAGTTGTTGGTTGCTAAGGTGTTGCTATAATGCAGATGTTGGTTAAGCTGTTCCTAGAATGCTGATAGGCTGTTCCTAGATGTTGCTATGTTATAGTTGTTTGTTGATGAGGCGTTGCTGTGAGCTCCAAGTGTTTACTGGATTTTGTAAAAGATGAATGTTGTAAAGAATGAATGAGTGAATGGGTTAAGGAAGACAGCCTACAGAAAAAAATGTGATCATATAAGGACCCAGCTGGCACTTAATCGACTTCAATGTTGAAATGTGGTCAAAATATGGTTGAAGTAATGTCTGTTTTTGTTTCAATGTTGAAACAATGTTTTTGAGATTAAATATTGAATCAGATTGGTAGTGGTGGGTAACATTCTTTATACTCAGCTTTACTACAGTGATGTTTGTTTATTGTTAACACTGTTAACTAAAAGATTTTCTCATTTTAGTGAGCTATGGTTAATTAAAGGTTGAATTGCCATATAAACATTCATTCACTTTTCAAAATCAACACCAAATGATTCAATGCTGATTCAATGTGGAAATGCCAGCTGGATGAAAATGAGTGAACATATCCAAATGTTCCAGACAAAAATACATCACACAATCAGACCAAACAATCTGGACTTAGAACAAATGTTGACATCTCAAAAACTGCAGGACAAGTTATGCAATAAATATTCCAAAGTAAAATTCAACCCCAAATTCAATAAAGTTGGAAAGTTGTATAAAACATAAATAAAAACAGAATATGATGATTCGCAAATCCTTTTTAACCTGTATTCAATTGAATTCACAACAAAGACAACATATTTAATGTTCGATCAGATAAAATTATTTTTAGCAAATTTGAATTTGGTGCTGCAACACGTTGTAAAGAAGTTGTACAGGATGATGTTTATCTCTGTGTTTCATCATCTTTTTTATTTAACACTCAATAAGCGTTTAGGAACTGAGGACACTGATAGCTGAACTTTGTAGGTGGAATTCTTTCTCATTCTTTCTTGATGTAGATCTTCAGCTGATCTACAGTCCGGGTCTCCGGCGTCGTATTTTGAGCTTCATGACGCTGCACAGGTTTTCAGTGGGAGACGGTTCTAGACTGCAGGCGGGTCGATCTAGAACCCGCACTCTTTTACTATGAAGCCGAGCTCTGGGAAGCAGGTTTAGAAATCCCAGTTTCAAACTAAATAGTCTATATCATGTTATTTGATGAAATCAGTTAATTCTGTTTTACACAATAGAGCTCTCAGGATTAGAGACACATTTTATTATTGAAGATTGTCAGCATTGCTGAAAGAAATGTTTTTTTTATTTAAAAACATTGTAAGTAAGATATAGGCGTACTATAATCAGTTTTGGACTGGATTTTTTGTTTTATTGTTAATGTCTGCACTGATATTTTAAAGACTGTACGATCATGAAAATATGAAAAGTGTATGAACCCTGTAACCGCCTCAGACAGCCTGTCCAAAGCTGTGCACCTCAGTTTTGCGCAGATATTTCCAGTTAAAGCTGAATTCATGCTTTTAATCACAGAAAAACGCTCTTATTTAGCTTTTAAAAGGCCATTTAAATGCTTAGTTATGGTTGTTTTGCTGTTTTCCTCGGGTTTTGAGTGCTCAGCTGACTCTAAAGCGCTGACTCAGCTCTCGGTCGGTCCGGGTCTCTGTGGTGAGACAGCGTGCGGGTGGGGGCGGGGCTTTTAGAAAACTAAAACAATGGAATGTAACATGTTTCCAATATCGTGCAGCCCTAGCCCCGTCTCAACTTCTTTGGAACATGTTGCAGCATCAAATTCAAAATGAGTGAATATTTGCAAAAAACAATAAAGTTTATCAGTCTGAACATTGTCTTTTTAGTGTATTCAGTTAAATATAGGTTGAAAAGGATTTTCTAATAATTGAATTCTGTTTATATTTACATTTTACACAAAATCAAAGCATAAATTGATTGGAATTGGGGTTGTAAGAAAAAGTATACAAAGCAGAAAACAATATAGATATATAGTAATTTAGTGTATTTAAAAAACTAAACATCAATCTCAGAACACAGATCACCTTACTGTCTCTATAGACCGTTTCAATGAGGAAAACAATAATAAAGCTCCTGCACATGTCTGTTCCTTCCACACTTCCGGTGGCGCTATTTTCAACTATACAGCTGTCAAAATGAGAGCGCATATTTCACAAATCTCCCAAAAACAGAGCAAATATACGATCAGAAATTAGTAAAAAGTGATCAGGCCTCTTTTCCTGATCCTTTTGATAAGGATTTAAGAGGGAAGTTCTTTCCTCTGATTTAAAACGCTTGATAGAGGTGATCTATCCAGATCTGATCACTACCTTGTTGAAACGGAGGCAGTGAAAGAGCATTTAATTACTTTCTCAGTGTAAAAGTTGTGAATATTTGTTCCTGTAGTAGAGAAGCATCACTATGGTGAGGTTGTAGCGAGTCAGACTCTATCCAGCACGTACTCTGCATGATTTATAGATCAGAAGGAGGGAGGAGTTGTGAGCGGACGCTGTAACTGCAGGCAGGTCAGCAGAGTGAAAAACCAAAGCAGGCGTGTTTACTATGGAGGACCAAAAATGACATAAATATAAATAAATAAATGTTGAAATTAATAAATGAATAAATAAATAAATAGTTAAATAAATACATGAATAAATAAATAAATGTTGACATAAATAAATGCGCATATAAATGAATAAATACATTTATAAATAAGAACTGTATTTATTAATTAATTTATTTACCTATACAATTATTTGTGCATGTATTTATTTATTTATTCACGTATATGTGCATTTATTTATATATTTATTGATTTCAACATTACTTTATTTATTCATTAATTTATTTATATCTTTCTACAGTTATATGTGTATTTATTTATACTTATGTAATGTTTGGTCCTCCATAGTTTACTGGTTTAAAGAACAGTTTGACCTGATTTTCAGTGTTTGTGACTCTCAGATTAGGTGAAGTTTGAATTCATGTTAAATTAAAAAGTTTCGTCCACTGTTTTAAACGCTGTTTACCGCTGAACGGAAGTGTTCTAGGAACAGCGACGTCACTTCCTGCGCTCGTGAATATTCCTCTGAAACGGTCTATATACAGATATATGTGTAATTCTCCCCCCTGTAGCTGATCCTGTAGTTTAGAGCAGCGATTAAATAAATACATTGTTTTTTTTTAAGCGTAAAATAATTAACGCTCCTCTGATTTTGTTCTCGTATTTTATATTGGAAAAAAGAGACAGAGAGACGCGTGCAGCATTCTTGCTGCCATGGTAACCACCATTCGTTTGCCGGTGTTGTGCCGTATTTAGCACCCCCCCTCTCGAGAGCGCGCACTCACCTTTCTCTTGACTTTAACTTTACTTAGAAATACGTGGAAAAATGGAAATACCCAAGATGCTGTTCATGGTGGGGGTGGTGATTTCTTCACAGCTGTTGGAACATGCCCAACTGTCTCACTGACTTCCACAAAATACAGGTTAGATAAAAGCCTCTTGTTTTGTAGTTTTATTTAATTTATTGTATTTCCCTTTATACCTGCAGTCAGCACGGTCCTTCTCAGTTTCTCACTAATGTTCTCTGAATACAGAGATATGCTGACAAGTAAAATAGCAAATGATATTTAATTTTACTGTAGTAACTTTTATACATGTAGTTGCTCTTAAATTCACTTTGCATGCATATGTATGTGTAAATGTGTTTTTGAGGGTATTTTTCTAAAATAAATTTGTTTGGTTTATATTCTATAAAAAGTGGGTTGTGATTTAATGACCCTGAGAAAATTTGAATCTCTGAGGCTTTGATGTTTCACTCACTGTGGGTCAGAGGTCACGGCTTCATCACTGAACTCTGGAGGATGACCCATGGACGCGTCACTCTTCATAGACACTCCACTGGGTTCTGGAGAAGCTCCTCTCTGGGTTTCAGTTCTGTTAACATTAAACACAGTGAAACTCCAACACACAGCACATCTTTAATAAAGATCAGGAACTGAAGAGCTTCACTCTCAGAACAGAACAGTAGTTTAGTGCAGTGATGTACCGAGACCCAGAGCTTCCTCCTCCACTGCTGAACCTTAGAGGATGATCCATGGACCAATCACTCTTCATAGACACTCCACTGGGGGCTGGAGATGCTGCTCTCTTCTTCCTGTAAACAGATCTTCATGATGATCCATGATGAAAGTAAAGTGTGGAGTAAACTCATTCACAGGTTCCACACTAACTTTTTCATAACTGTTCCAGAAGCTTCCCAAAGCTTTCTGAAAATCCCTCGTCCAATAAACACACATCATTTTATTCTTTATCAAAACTGCTGCACAAATCTGTAACTTCATAAAGTCATCCTCCATCATGTCTGGATTATATTGAGGATGTGTTTTATATGTATTTATGACCAGCCATCCCATTAATTCAAATTATTACAGTATTATTACTTGAAACAATAATAATGAATAATATTACAGGTGCTCTTCAAGAGTTCAGTGGTTTTATTTGGTAATGCTTAGATTTGTTTTATTTCTGGTCTGTTTACAACCAAATATTTTCAACAAATTCCTGCAGTAAAATCATTTTAAATTAAACATGATTAATAATATAATATGTAAAGTTGTTTCCTCTGATTTTCTTCTTTAATAAGACTTTAAATTGTGATCTATACATGAGGTAATGTTTAAATATAGTGGATTTAACCTGAAAACAGATGTATTATATGTTCAGTAAAAGAAAGGTCAGTATTGTCAGAGTGTTACACTGTTCTACAGGTAGGTGTTTGTGTTTGTGGTGTAAATGTGTTGATTAGAGCTGGATAAATGATGTTTATTAAGAGTCACTCCTGATACAAACACTGTAGTTCAATGGACATACGCCTCTCCAGAACTACAATACCCAGCATGCACCTGACAGCATCACGTGTTCAGAACTAGCCAATCGCTGCACTTTCTCACGCTCCTCATCTCCGGAATTTTAGAACTGAGTTCAGCTGTTAGTAATTTGTACGTGTATATAAACCCATTTGTTGGTATTATTTTTCTTTAAGTATTTCACTGTTTATCCAGCGACAGACTGAGCGTTTTCTTTCTGATTGTATTTCTGTAAATGTATCTTTTTTTCTCGTGTTGAACTTCGTCTCTTTTGCTCTGTTTTTACTGTGTTTTCTGGTGGTTTGGACTGTATTTCTGGATCAGGATTTCTCTTTTATTAGAGTTTATGTCTCTGATGTATGGGTTTATTATTACTCTGGTTTTGAACACTGCTTGTATTACGACTACACGTTTTTTCCTTTAGTATTAAATAGTGCTGGGCGATATAACGATATCGATTTGTTTCGCGATAATTTTTCCCTCGATGACGATGATAAGCCTGTGCAATAGAATTCGATAAACATTCATTTCCATTTCCGTCTAAGTGGCGCGGCAAACAACGAAAACACAACGTGTAATCAATCCAGAAGACGCTGGAGCAAATTAATAAATAGTTAAGAAAATTGTAATAGTTATTCTCATGCATGCAACAAAAAACCCTAAAGAATAGTGGAGTATGGCCCGACACACGCAAACAACCATAGTGTTTGTACTTTGGGAATAAACGGCCGCACTGTTCAGCACGTTTTAAATAAATTTTAAGTAAATTTTAAGCACTAAATGTAATTAATTCAATTTATATTAGGACCTCGGGGCAGGTGCTGCAAAAATGTGTATGTGGGGCGCGGATTAAAGGAAGAGGTTTTTTTGCGGAGCGGTAACAGGACAAAAACACCTTAAGAATGATGTCTAAATGACTTTCCTCTAATCTAATATAATTTAACATGGTTTAAGGATATAAAATAATTTCTAAACAAACGAACTTTTTAATATTGAGCTTATGGCCCAAGTGCAAAAACACAAAATCATTTATCATTTAGATTATCTGAACGCGAGCCCGAACCCGAGCTTGAACGCCAGCCTGACTCAGGCGCTGCATGAACTCGGGCCGGTCGAGAACACCGCTTTCCTCTCAGATTAGGCGGAAGAAAATGGTCTTTTTTTTAATGTAACAAATCACACTGTGATTTTTGTGATATTTCCCCAATTACAGCTCAGCTGCGCGTTTAAAGCTCAACGCATGAATTAATCGGTGCGCTGTGCGCCGCGCGTGCTCGCGGGGGATTTGACGCGTCTGTCAAGCAAGTTAATGGACCGTTTTGGGGGCAGAGATTAAGAAGTACAGCAGGTACATCTCAGATTTGTAGTTTAATGCTCTACTAAATTACTGGCTTTAAAACTGGCTCATGATATGGTCGGTTCTGGCTGGATTTTTTCCTGCCTACAGGCTGCATTTGACGGAAAGCAGCTCCTCAGTCAGACAACAGTGTCAGCATACAAATCGTGTGCGTTTCCTACAGGACAAACCATTTAAAAGTGCAGATAAACTCATTAAAAAATCACACAGTGTCTGTCTGGCTTAAAATACTTTTAATAAGGTACAGCTTTTAAATTAATAAATCAACATTCATTAAAAATCCGTGAGAAGTTCTGTATGCTAAATGACAAGCTAAGCTAATAAGCTAATAACATTTAATAATAACAGAAAAATAGATATGAATTTGGAAAATAACCAACTAAAGTGAGCTCAAAATACAATAATAAATATAATCTAACGAATTTCAAAATATAAATTAGAAATATTGAACTTCAATATTAAATTCAACTTCAACTACAAAAAACGCAAGGACCGATAGAACATAACGAACAGAAAAAAATAAATTTGAAATTGGAAAAAAAGTTCAAAATGCTAAAAGAAATAAAACCTAACGAATTTCAGAATATAAAATCTAAATATTGCACTGCAGCAGTACAAAAGCCTAAGTGCTTAAACAAACAAACCAAAAAACAGCCTATCACAAATCATTTTTTGAGCCCGACCCAGCTGAGGAAAAGGTGGGAAATCTTTTTTTTTCCGGCTGGGTCTTGGAAAACTTTGTGGTGAATTAAAGGGGCCGAGTTGCAATTTTTGTTTTACTTTAATCAGTTTTTAATCCGTCTTTTTAAAAACAAATATTCCAATATTGGCTGCCAATCAGTGCCCAATATTCTGAGCTCAAAAAACGCTATTCGGGCCAGCCCTACTAATCTAATATAATTTAACATGGTTTAAGAATATAAAATAATTTCTAAACAAACGAAATATTTAATATTGAGCTTATAGCCCAAGTTTTTTTTTCAGTCATGGAAAATTGGAAAAAATTGGAAAAAAGCCCGAGTTCATGCAGCGCCTGAGTCAGGCTGACGTTCAAGCTCGGGTTCTGGCTCGCGTTCATGATTAATTTGTTTTTTTTAAAAACTAATATTGGAATATTCGCTACCAATTACTGCCAAATATCCGGAGCTCAAAAAATGCTATTCGGGCCAGCCCTAATAATTATGGAGATACAGAAAAAAATATTGTGATAAAACTTCCATCACTCCCTTATTCTCTCACTAATAAAAACAAACCTTTAAGTGTGACACAAAGTGATTTGATTTATATCGTGATACATATCGATATCGACTGATATGGAAAACTATATCGTGATAAGATTTTTTCCCATATCGCCCAGCTCTAGTATTAAAGCCTCATCTACTTTTTACCACACTGATCTGAGTTCAGTCTGTAGAGTTACAAAAACTCTTGTGTTTATTTTCCATGTTCAGTTTCTCTGCAGTAAAAGCGAGCGCAGCTTTCTCCTCCAGCTCCGCTGTGCACACGGCTACCGTAATACACGGTTTATACTCTCACTAAAACTTTCACACAGATTCATCTTTCTTTTCTCCAGCAAATATGTTACTTTTATATTGTTTACATCTGTTAACATGCTTGACATATTTTTATTTTCTATATATCGTTATTAAGATCACTATCATTATAATTATTTTACACAAGCCTGATTTTCTGGTGATCCCCTCTATGTGCAGATTATTAAATTAGTTCATTTTAATGAATTCACCTGATTTATTTATATTTATATAATTATTTACCATATACTTTTTTATAAAGAATGAACTGATCCGTAGGGACTGAAAGTTCTGATTAAACTAAATATTAATTATATTTATAATAACTGAGATAAAGATAACTGATGGAGAGGAATATTATTTGAACTAAGTCAGGATTTCTGTATTAATCTGCAGGTGAGAGATTTTGTTTTTGCTAGTTTGTTAAATGATTTTCTATGTTTAAATGCAGCACAGGGTTCTGACTCTGGTTCAGGAGAACCTCGGTTCTGTGTATTTAAATCAGTAAAATTTGTGGAACACAGGTCCAGGATCAGAGCTGCAACCATTAAAATATAAAAACTACTTTACTAATAAAATCTATCAGTTAATTTACTCACTTTAGGACAGAGGCTCCTCCTCCACTGCTGGAGTTCTGAGGATCCATCATTTACTCTTCTTCATTCACACACAGCTGGAACCCCTGAGAACAGATCAGCCATTACAATAAAACCACTATTCTTACAATAATAACATTATAATCAGAACTGCATTAAACAATTCCTGATAAACAAACAAAACAAACAAAAACAGGGAACATTTCATAACAGTGTGATTTAACCTCATTACAGATTAACTTAGATTACAGACATTTACTGATTTTATAATTATTATAATTTAATTATTACTAGTAATATAAAATAATAAAAACATTATTTAAGTATAATATAAAACAGCAGGATTAAAAACACTAACACTAATTATTTATATTAATAATTATTAAAATATTACTATTAATAGTATTAAATAAATGTTATTTAAGTATAATATAAAACAGCAGGATTAAAAACTCTAACACATCACGTGATCTTGAGCTCCGTTGCTCCCCCTGCTGGTTGAACAGCGCTACTGCATATAAACACGCCTTTATAGCAGCTCCGTGTTTTTATCTCCCCAACAGATCAAAGCCCACATTAAGCAGTAATGCGCTTTAAACAGCATAAACTACACTGTGATCAATAAATATCGATCTATATCTGCGCATTTCTCTTCAGTTTACAGCATTATTGATCTGTTACAGCTGATTGTTCTCCAGCCGGTCTGATCTAGACCAGGTCCAGGTCTGATCCAGGCCCGGTTCAGATCTCCATGCTGATCCTGGTTCTTCCAGTGGAATCGGACACTGAGCTGAGCTTAAAGAACCGGTTCTGGATCTGAGGAACCTTTAGAACCGGTTCTGACTTTAAGCTACACGGTTCTGTTCTACATTCTCTTCAGTTCTGAACTTACCGAGTCAATCCGGACTTCTGTCCTCTTCTAATGGAGGAAACTGAGCTTAGGGTGAATCCCATTTCTCCCCTTGGCCCTACCCCTTACCCCTACCCCTTCTTTTCGAGTGTAATCCTACCCCTAGGAATTGGGACAACCCTTCAAGCACCCGGTGAAAGGTGAATCTTATTGAAAATAGCCTCCATAATATACTAGAAATTGTATATTACACTGGTTCCCAACACTGGTCCTGGAGCAGGTAATGTGTTACAAAAACAATAAAATGTGCAAGAATATGGGTCCTCAGTGACAGAGGAATCACTGGTATATCACAATGACGTTTGTCAATGAACAATAAATACATAAATAAATAGCACTGATTTATGACCAGGCTACTAGCGGTGGTGTGTAGGTGACCCTGCTGGGCTGATGTGATGATAGCAGTGGAGCGCTAAAGTTCAGTAGCCTAGCTGCTGGTTAACTAGTTAACTTTAGGGCATTGTATGTGTACAGAAAGGGGGCAGGAGGTGCAGAAATTAATTAATATTGTCCATTCCTTAATTCCTCTGTGATGGGGAGCTGAAATTAGCTCTGATTATTTTTTATTTGATTTATTTTTTCCGTTCCGCCTTAAATGCGGTAGCGCCTGCCGTCTGTTGCACCATTTAAGGTGGAACGGGAAAGTTAGCTAGCTAGCTAGCTACCGAAACGAACTACTAGCGAACTGGGGTAGGGCCAAGGGGAGAAATGGGATTCACCCTTACTTTCACTCTCTCCTTCACTGCGTCACATCCCGCCTACTCTCTCTCTCTCTCTCTCTCTCTCTCTATTCTCTCTCTCTCTCTCTCTCTCTCTCTCTCTCACACACTCTCTCTCTCTCTCACTCTCTTTCTCTCTCTCTCTCTCTCTCTCACTCTCTTTCTCTCTCTCTCTCTATTCTCTCTCTCTCTCTCTCACTCTCTTTCTCTCTCTCTCTCTCTCTCCTCATGCGTCACTAACCCCCCCCCCCTCTTTCACTCTTTTTATTTTTAATGAATTGTATAATAATAATAAACTGTGCACAAATAATACAATATACAAAACTCCAACAGTCGCTCTGTGTCGCTCGTGCAGCAGGCGATGAGTCGCTTGGGGGCGTGTCTCACTCAGAACGAGCTGTCGCTGGTGGGCGTTTTCCAAACACAGGCACTCAGACAGCAAGAATACAGAAACAGCCTGTCTACACAATTCTAAAACATTATACACTCGTACAAACGTTTCGCATTATTTAAAATGCACGTCATATGCATAAAAATGATGATCTATTAATTTCCTTATGTGTTAAAACATTTATTCATGTAAAATGTGCTGTTAAACCTGGCTTTCAACGAATGAGGTAAGCCCTCTGCTCCGAACACAAAAAGCTGGCACTGAATCTGCTGATTTCTTTTAACCAATAAGCAGTGTTCCCTCAAAAAACGAAACAAATGGAGGGAAACTGTACTACATAAATACTAAACCCCTCTCAAAACCATTAGTCCACCATGGATACTCGAGAGTTTGTCTTGCTGGCTGTTGGAGCACTTTACCTCCTGGAGAAAGCGCAGTCACCGCTCTGCGTGGATCCATCAGACCCTGCTGTCCCGCACACAGCATGGAGAATTCCTTCACCCTGTGCAGGAGCTGAGGCTGGATGATGACAGGTTCCAGCGGTACTTCAGACTGGACAGGAACCAGTTTGATTCCCTTCTTGCTAAAGTGGGTCCCCGAATTAGCCGAATGGACACAAATTACCGCAAGGCTATTTGTGCATCCCAACGCTTGGCTGTTTGCTTAAGGTAAGTGCAACTTATTTAATATAATATATTATAATATATACAAAATTAATAAACTTAATAATATAGGTAACACTTTATAATAAGGGTACATGTCATGACATTAATTCAGGCATTCATTAAGGATGAAGTCATGAGGAATTATACAGGAACAAATGAATGGGTTATGTATTAATAACTGCAAGGTTAAATTAGTCACCATTAACTAATGTCTGTATGAATTAATAAAGATAAATGGAATGAAGGCTTTATTCAGTACATGAATATACCAGGAATTAATGTGTTAATTAAGCCCATCCTGGGTGGGCTTAATGTGTTTTTTTTTTTTAGCACCACCCAGTCATATTTTTAAGAATGTTAACATTTTTAATCATTAATATAAGAAAATATATTTATAAGAACATAAACTTACATGTTTATGACCAAAAAATGTGGTGGTCATTTCAATATCATTGCTTGGCAGAATTTAATACTGTTTTAATGTTTTATTGTTATGTGATCTGTTGTGTCAAAAAAGCAACAAGCTACTTAAGGCGGTTACATTTTTTTCCGGAAAGGGGTGATAGGACACATGTAACCGCCTTAAGTAGCTTGTTGCTTTTTTGACACAACAGATCACATAACAATAAACATTAAAACAGTATTAAATTTTGCCAAGCAATGATATTGAAATGACCACTACATTTTTGTGCGGCATTGAAAAAGCCTTCATTCCATTCATCTTCATTCATTCATACAGACAGTAGTTAATAGTGATTAATTTAACCTTACAGTTATTAGTACATAACTCATGTGTTTGTTCCTGTATAATTCCTCATGACTTCATCCTTAATGAATGCCTGAATTAATGTCATGACATTATATATTATATATAACTGTTTGAATAACAGTTTTAATATGCATTTAAACCATGCATTTTAACATTAATATTTTTACAGATTTCTTGCAACTGGAGACTCTTTTCGCACAATAGCTTACAGCTATCATATTGGATTCAGTACTGTGGCCTGCATAGTTGCGGATGTGTCCAGGGCTATTTGGGCCTCTCTGGTGGAGGAGTACATGCCAGTTCCCACCACTGATGACTGGAGAGCTATTGCAGCAGACTTCCTCCATCGTTGGAACTTTCCAAACTGTGTGGGATCCATTGATGGAAAGCATGTGGTGATCCAGGCTCCTGCTAATTCCGGGTCCTTTTTCCACAACTATAAGGGGACCTTTTCTATCGTCCTCTTGGCAGTTGTGGATGCCAAGTACTGCTTCTGGATTGTGGATGTTGGCGGCTATGGAGGAACCAGTGATGGAGGGATTCTGGACAATTCACCCTTTGGTCATGCTCTCAAAGATGGAACCCTTGGCCTTCCAGAAGATGCTGTGCTGACAGGAGCTGAGCACCTGGGACCTCAGCCACATGTGTTTGTTGGTGATGAGGCCTTTCCTTCTGCGGAGAGATCTAATGCAGCCCTTCCCAGGTTCCAACCTCTCTAGTAGGCAGAGAATCTTCAATTACAGGCTTTCGAGAGCGAGGCTGATTGTTGAGAACACCTTTGGTATCCTCACATCACAATGGCGCATGTACCGCCGGGTCATTGGTATCAGCCCTGCCAACGTGGAAGCTTGTGTGAAGGCCACCTGTGTCCTTCATAACTTCATAAGGAGCACGACAAGGACGAGGAGGGAGCCTATGTCACGGAGTGGTGAGGGCAATGTTGCTGTCCTTCAAGATGCAACAAGATTGGGGAGCAACAACTCAACCCGGGAGGCAGTTCGTGTTAGGGAGACATATGCATCTTACTTCTCAACTGAGGGTGCAGTTCCCTGGCAACCTGCAGTTTGAACCAACAGACACAAAGGCTCTTTTAAGAGCCACAAACCACTCCGAAAGAGCAATAATTCCATTTACACACAGTAATAAGCATTAGTTCCTCCAAGTTCACTTAATAAAACTACACTGCAATATAAAGTATGTGTCGCTGTATTATTGTCACCTCCAGTTGTAATTTAAAACATAATTTTATAACAAGAATATCTGAAATCACAGAGATTCATTTAAGTAACTTAGTTTATTAGTGTAGTAACAATTAGTATAGTATTAGTATAGTATAGTAACAATAACTTTGATTATTAACACAAATGTTGACAGTAATAAATTAACTAATTACATTGAATGAACAAAAAGCGAATTAATAACAAAAACAAAGACTTTTCCCTTGAAAAGTCCTTACATTTTTATATCAAAACTATATTAACTATATACAGTCATATGAAAAAGTTTGGGCACCCCTAATAATCTTAATTATTTTTAGTTGTAAATATTTGGGTGTTTGAACAGCCATTTCAGTTTGATATATCTAATAACTGATGGACACAGTAATATTTCAGGATTGAAATGAGGTTTATTGTACAGAAAATGTGCAATATGCATTAAACCAAAATTTGACCGGTGCAAAAGTATGAGCACCCTTATCATTTTATTGATTTGAATACTCCTAACTACTTTTTACTGACTTACTGAAGCACAGAATTGGTTTGGTAACCTCATTGAGCTTTGAACTTCATAGCCAGGTGTATCCAATCATGAGAAAAGGTATTTAAGGTGGCCAATTGCAGGTTGTTCTCCTATTTGAATCTCCTCTGAAGAGTGGCATCATGGGCTCATCAAAACAACTCTCAAATGATCTAAAAACAAAGATTGTTCAACATAGTTGTTCAGGGGAAGGATACAAAAAGTTGTCTCAGAGATTTAACCTGTCAGTTTCCACTGTGAGGAACATAGTAAGGAAATGGCTCTGGTCACTAGGTAGGACACTCAGCAATATTCGCCCGCCCAATCCGGACACGTGAGACTGGCAGATGCATACTGGGAATTGTATTGCTGAAGCTGAGTTTTTCCATTGGGTTGAATGGTAAATGGACTACAGAACATGTTTAACCCTCCTGACCCCTTTAAAAGTTTGAAGACCTATGGAAAATAGATAAAAGTGTTTTTTTTTTCGTATAAACCTTATTCTGCTTGCCTTAATTAGTGTAAGCAACATATAACCCCCTGCAATAAACAAAAACTAAAACAAAATTAAATTATGTTTTAATGTTATGTAAAACTGTTATGTCTAATATGTTGGTCTTTCAAAAGTAGTAAAGTAGTGAAACATAAAAAAAATAACATTTTTTAATAATTGTTATTTTGGATAATTATTATTTTGGATAATTATTATTTTGGATATTAATAGGATAATTAAACATGCACCGGATCAAATTGACCCAGGAACACCATTGCTGTTCCTGACAAATGAACATAACAGGAGGGTTAAGGCATGAAGCCACAGGAAAGTAAAGGACAAAATGCCAAATAATGAATGTGACCAATTTCCAGATTCAAAAAGAAGCGACTATTTCATAAAATCAGTCTAACAGATCCACAGACATCAACAGATTCAAACTGTTCAGCTCTTTGTGAAGTCAGTTCGGAACCACTAATAATAGATACTGAGTTTATAGCACTTACAGAATTCTTTTTGGTAGATGCTACAGCAGACACTAAAATTTAAGGTATTGCCTACAATACTATGCAGTATATTATCAAATTACACATTTAATTAATTTAATTAGGCAGACATTAAACAAATAAATAAAACAGTGTATTTAATTTACTATTATTACTATTTTATTGTTTTGCTGCAATGTTTTACAATAAAAATGAATAAACAGTACAGCATTCTCTGTATGTGATTTACACACAAATTAACATCAACAAAACAACTTTATATTTAATGTAAAACAACACAACCACAGCATAAACAGCTCAGCCAATAATCTTACATACACTCCACACACTGAACACACACACACACACACCACACACACACATACCTGGAATACCATAGAATCAACTTGCAACACCTCTGAAACCATCTAGGATATGATCATTTAAATTAGAGATTAAGATTTAACATTTTAATTCTGACAGAACGATTTGGACAGAACAGAGCATTTGGACTTGTTTTTTTACACTTCAGGGTCTAATGTTTTTACTTCTGTAACCTGTTGTCCCTTAGCTATTACTGACAGGTCCACTGGCAGCCTTTTGATTAGCTCATCAGCCTCTTCAGGTAAGAGCCCTGGGGGTACACTCAGCTCCTCCAGATCTTTTGTTAGGAGCACATTGCCATCATCAGACTCTGCCACTCCAACAACAGTGATTACTCTTCTTTCCTGTTTCTCTTCAGTTTCCTGTAGTAAAAAGTTTGAACATTAAAAATGGCGGGTATGTACTGGACACACATACACATACAGTAAAAGACACATTTTTCAGTCCACAGTTATACCTTCCCTCATCCACAGTTATACCTTCCCTCATCCACAGTTATACCTTCCCTCATCCACAGTTATACCTTCCCTCATCCACAGTTATACCTTCCCTCATCCACAGTTATACCTTCCCTCATCCACAATTATACCTTCCCTCATCCACAATTATACCTTCCCTCATCCACAATTATACCTTCCCTCATCCACAGTTATACCTTCCCTCATCCACAATTATACCTTCCCTCATCCACAGTTATACCTTCCCTCATCCACAGTTATACCTTCCCTCATCCACAATTATACCTTCCCTCATCCACAATTATACCTTCCCTCATCCACAATTATACCTTCCCTCATCCACAGTTATACCTTCCCTCATCCACAGTTATACCTTCCCTCATCCACAGTTATACCTTCCCTCATCCACAGTTATACCTTCCCTCATCCACAGTTATACCTTCCCTCATCCACAATTATACCTTCCCTCATCCACAGTTATACCTTCCCTCATCCACAGTTATACCTTCCCTCATCCACAGTTATCCCTTCCCTCATCCACAGTTATACCTTCCCTCATCCACAATTATACCTTCCCTCATCCACAATTATACCTTCCCTCATCCACAGTTATACCTTCCCTCATCCACAGTTATACCTTCCCTCATCCACAATTATACCTTCCCTCATCCACAATTATACCTTCCCTCATCCACAATTATACCTTCCCTCATCCACAATTATACCTTCCCTCATCCACAGTTATACCTTCCCTCATCCACAATTATACCTTCCCTCATCCACAGTTATCCCTTCCCTCATCCACAGTTATACCTTCCCTCATCCACAGTTATACCTTCCCTCATCCACAATTATACCTTCCCTCATCCACAATTATACCTTCCCTCATCCACAATTATACCTTCCCTCATCCACAATTATACCTTCCCTCATCCACAGTTATACCTTCCCTCATCCACAGTTATACCTTCCCTCATCCACAGTTATACCTTCCCTCATCCACAGTTATACCTTCCCTCATCCACAGTTATACCTTCCCTCATCCACAGTTATACCTTCCCTCATCCACAGTTATACCTTCCCTCATCCACAGTTATACCTTCCCTCATCCACAGTTATACCTTCCCTCATCCACAGTTATACCTTCCCTCATCCACAGTTATACCTTCCCTCATCCACAGTTATACCTTCCCTCATCCACAATTATACCTTCCCTCATCCACAGTTATCCCTTCCCTCATCCACAGTTATCCCTTCCTAAACACAGGTAAAGCTGTTTTAACAGTCTAAAAGGAAACCTGTATTAATGTGTAAAGTACACAAACAGAGCATATTAGCAATTAGCAAGAGGAGTACCTTCAAAAAGGAAACTTGAAGACCAAAATGGGAAGTTATCGATTTAGTGTGAGAAATTTATGTTACTCACCGAAACACTTGTGTAGGTGGTTGAATTGAAGTTCTTGCCAAAGGCTTTCTTTTTCCCCACTTTTACATGAGTAATAAGGACAGTTTGCCCAATCACCAGTGGCACAGTCGCTGCCTCCCTCCAGAGGGATACTGTGGCGGTGTCACCATTTTCCTCAAGGACAATATCCCTCACAGGGATGCAGCCATCTATTTGGACCTGTCGGGGAGTAGTCAGCTAAATAGGAAAAAAGGGTGGGTAAAGTAAGAACAGAGTACAGATAAAAAGATATTTATACAGTATGTTTTCTCCTGAAAGGCTTTGTCAGTGTATTGATCATTTTTGGTTTTTTTTCCTAGAACATAATTCTGATCTGAAATGCATTTCAATATATGTTCTCATACATCTGTGTTTATATTCAATATAAATGTATAATTTTTTCATCTTTTTTCACAGTAAAAGTGAGTTTACATTAGGGAGCATGAGCAAACTAATAAACCAGGTAAAATCATGATACTTGCCGAAACAATTTTTCCTGATACGGTTAAGTATCCTTCTTTTTGGTACAGTCCCGGGTCTTTCAGGTCCCCTTTTTCAGAGGACGGCATGACGCTTTCTCTTGCGAGGCGAATTTAATGTTCTTGCACCGTCAATGGGGTTATTCGGAACACCCCTGCCCCATATCCAATGAACAATTTGGGGTAGGGGTGGTCCTGCTTTACTGTAGCGTTCTTTATAATGTACGTCTCCCCCTCCTTAAATTTTGAAATTTGGTCCTCTTTAAGAGGAACCAAAAAAACTGCTGTTCCATCAGTAACAGAACACATACACTTTTTTTCTGTATGTGTTATTTTTGCTGTGTCTTCAGCAAATTCAAATTGAGTGGCACGCTCTGATGTTCTAATTGAGATACATTGGACTTTCATCATTGAACAGGATGGGTAGGGTTGGAATTTTTTGTGCATTCTGTGGAAACAAAAAACATGAATTATCAATTAATGTAAATACGTTTTGTTTATATAAACAATATATACATGGTACATACACTGTGTGTGTGTGTGTATGTGTGTGTATATATATATAGATAGATAGATAGATAGATAGATAGATAGATAGATAGATAGATAGATAGATTTATATTTTGAAAGTGATAAGTTATAGAATGTTTTAAAAGAAGATATTTGTTTAATTGAACAAATTGTAAAATAATAAAATTATGTACATATCCAACTCAATGGTTTCTGTTAAAAAACATGTATCTATATATATATATATATATATATAGAGAGAGAGAGAGAGAGAGAGAGAGAGGATTTTTTAAAGGATTGTTTTTACAGAAACCGTTATGAGTTGAATATGTACATATATATTTTTTTAAATAAACCGAATGTCTTCTTTTAAAATATTTGATAACTTATCACTTGTTGCAAGTTCAAGAACATAATTATAATTGCTTTTAGAAAATGTCCAAAGGGAGGAAACTCTACACTGTGCTGCAGCTAAAAAACATACTAATACATGGTGGATCAATTATTATGATTTTTTTATATAGTTTTGTTTGTATAAACAATATATACATAGTACATACATTGTGTGTGTGTGTGTATAAATATATATATATATATATATAGAATGTTTCAAAAGAAAACATTCGGTTTATTTACAAAAAAATAAACATATCCATCTCAATGGTTTCTGTTACAATATATATATATATATATATAGACAGAGAGTGAGATAGAGAGAGAGTACCATTATAAGTTGAATATATACATATTTTTTTAATAATATTCTATAACTTATCCCTTGTTGCAAAATATAATATTAGGATAAGTACTGACTACCATACAAGTTCAAGAACATAATTATAATTGCTTTTAGACCATGTCCAAAGGGAGAAGACGCTACACTGTGCTGCAGATTCTCATTATTAGCTTTAAACTAAAATGAAAATCGTACTAATATGTGGTGGATTACAGGAAAAAGACATTTAGCTAGCTTTATTCATCCCATTCATTTTGGACTCGCTGGCTCCATCTAGTGGCGGGCCTAATTTTATGCAGCGTCACAGATGAGCATGGGCAGGCCCAAGCTAGGTAGCGACAGCGACTGGATTGGCTTTCCTCTGACCAATCACAGCATTTTACAGACCCAGCCTGATCTATTTATAGCAACAGTGCTAGAAAATGGAGTCTTGTCAGAAATGTTCTGGTTAGCACAGATGCTAATAAGAAAAAAACTGACTAGTTTTTTAAGCTAAAGCTGTTAAAACATTCAGTGTAAAGGACTTCATTTATTGAACATTACTGGCTAACACAACAATAATTCTAGTAAAATTAGTAGTAGGAAAATGGATGTGATAATGTTAAACTGACCCTTTTTTGGTAGGACTTTTAAGTTGTTTGCCCGTGAGGTAAATTCATGGATCAATGTTAGCAACTAAGCTAATGGTCAGGGTCCCACATTTATTACAATAATAAGTTAGTAAAGCATTTATTTTTTTTAATTTTATTTTACTTTATTATTATTATTATTATTATTTTATTATATATATTTTATTTTACTCATAGATTTATTACAATATTTAGTTAGTAAAGCTATGTCTTCAAAAACAAAAATCACTATTTTTATACACAAATTGTCCTGTTGTATTGCTGTATTTATTAAGGCATTAGCTAACTATTTTAATATGGTTTAACAATAAATATTCTATTATATATTTTATTAAAATACTTGAAACAAATAAGCAAAAAGACTGACTTAACTTTTAATTTTCCCCTAAAACTTCGTCATTTAAACCAACACTTCAGTAACCTTCAACACAAATCTGAGCAATTAATGCCATTTTCTTTAGTGTATGTCTTGTATGTCTTGGACTTGTTAGAGATGAGAGAACTTGACAGACTGACCCACTGACCCACTAACCAGAGGACTAAATGACTGAGGTAGAATCAGTTCTGCAATTCATAATGTATCTTAAGTGTTAGGGTAAGCACTCTAAACCCTATCCCTAAAACCCTAAGCAACATAAAATAATAAAAAATATAAGAATAAAGTAAAATACACTGCTCAAAAAAAATAAAGGGAACACTCAAATAACACATCCTAGATCTGAATGAATGAAATATTCTCATTGAATACTTTGTTCTGTACAAAGTTGAATGTGCTGACAACAAAATCACACAAAAATCATCAATGGAAATAAAATTTATTAACCAATGGAGGCCTGGATTTGGAGCCACACACAAAATTAAAGTGAAAAAACACACTACAGGCTGATCCAACTTTAATGTAATGTTCTTAAAACAAGTCAAAATGAGGCTCAGTATTGTGTGTGGCCTCCGCGTGCCTGTATGACCTCCCTACAACGCCTGGGCATGCTCCTGATGAGGTGGCGGATGGTCTCCTGAGGGATCTCCTCCCAGACCTGGACTAAAGCATCCGCCAACTTCTGGACAGTCTGTGGTGCAACGTGACGTTGGTGGATGGAGCGAGACATGATGTCCCAGATGTGCTCAATCGGATTCAGGTCTGGGGAACGGGCGGGCCAGTCCATAGCTTCAATGCCTTCATCTTGCAGGAACTGCTGACACACTCCAGCCACATGAGGTCTAGCATTGTCCTGCATTAGGAGGAACCCAGGGCCAACCGCACCAGCATATGGTCTCACAAGGGGTCTGAGGATCTCATCTCGGTACCTAATGGCAGTCAGGCTACCTCTGGTGAGCACATGGTGAGCACATGGAGGGCTGTGCGGCCCTCCAAAGAAATGCCACCCCACACCATTACTGACCCACTGCCAAACCGGTCATGCTGAAGGATGTTGCAGGCAGCAGACCGCTCTCCACGGCGTCTCCAGACTCTGTCACGTCTGTCATGTGCTCAGTGTGAACCTGCTTTCATCTGTGAAGAGCACAAGGCGCCAGTGGCGAATTTGCCAATCCTGGTGTTCTCTGGCAAATGCCAAGCGTCCTGCACGGTGTTGGGCTGTGAGCACAACCCCCATCTGTGGACGTCGGGCCCTCATACCATCCTCATGGAGTCGGTTTCTAACCGTTTGTGCAGACACATGCACATTTGTGGCCTGCTGGAGGTCATTTTGCTGGGCTCTGGCAGTGCTCCTCCTGTTCCTTCTTGCACAAAGGCGGAGGTAGCGGTCCTGCTGCTGGGTTGTTGCCCTCCTATGGCCTCCTCCACGTCTCCTGGTGTACTGGCCTGTCTCCTGGTAGCGCCTCCAGCCTCTGGACACTACGCTGACAGACACAGCAAACCTTCTTGCCACAGCTCGCATTGATGTGCCATCCTGGATGAGCTGCACTACCTGAGCCACTTGTGTGGGTTGTAGAGTCCGTCTCATGCTACCACGAGTGTGAAAGCACCACCAACATTCAAAACTGACCAAAACATCAGCCAGACAGCATAGGTTCTGAGAAGTGGTCTGTGGTCCCCACCTGCAGAACCACTCCTTTATTGAGTGTGTCTTGCTTATTGCCAATAATTTCCACCTGTTGTCTATTCCATTTGCACAACAGCAGGTGAAATTGATTGTCAATCAGTGTTGCTTCCTAAGTGGACAGTTTAATTTCACAGAAGTTTGATTTACTTGGAGTTATATTGTGTTATTTGAGTGTTCCCTTTATTTTTTTGAGCAGTGTAATAAAAACTAAAAGCTTTACTAACTTAATATTGTAATATATTTATATATATATATATATATTAGGGATGGGGGATATGGCCCTACAATAATATCACAATAATTCATGGTATTTTAGCGATAATATTCTTTGAGATATGACAAAATTGAAAAATTAAATTTTATTATTACATACAATATGATGGGGAACACCTTGAGATATTAAAAATACAAGAATTTTATCAGATTTGTAACAGAAGTCAATGATCCAGAATGTCATTACGCTAATAATGCACTCCAAATATCTCCATATATGCAGAATTAAAGTAAAATAAATGCTACTGGACAGACATAATCTGTCTCTAGTAGATATATAATGAGAAAATGAGACCAGTGTGAATTTTCTTTAGCTAAAAACAGCAAAAAAAAAAAAAGTAGAACCTTGATGTGATAATTAGGGGTGGGTGATATGGTACGATATTTCAGGGTATAATATTGTTCACGATATTCAAAAATATCCTACCTGTAAAAATAGTTGGTACCACTTTAAAATAAGACTACGTTTTTAAAGGGTTTATAACATGTTTACAATGAGTTTATTAATGGTCACTAATTAGGTTGTAAATGCTATACAAATCATTAATAATCAGTTATAACACATGCGTAGAAAGGGCAACAATATAGATGGCTGTGGGTTCACTATTCGGCAAACAACAGGTCATTGTAGCCCTTTCTATATATGTGTTATAACTGATTATCAATGATGTTTAAGACATTTACAACCTAGTCAGTAACCATTAATAAACTAATTGTAAACCATTTATAAACCCTTCATAAAGGTAGTCATATTTTAAAGTGGTAACGAATAGTTTTAGCATTACAGATATATATATAAAAGGAACAAAAATTAATAAATATATATTAGAAAACAGTAAAAGTACATCAATGAGTCGACACATAGTGTACTAAAATCTCTATAGATCAACACATTCACAACCCAGAGAGAGAGAGAGAGAGAGAGAGAGAAAGAGAGAGAGAGAGAGAAAGAGAGAGAGAGAGAGACAGAGAGAGAGAGAAAGAGAGAGAGAGAGAGAGAGAGAGAGAGAAAGAAAAAGGCAGTTGAGGGAGTGAGGACCCTTCAGACTTCATCCAAGCAGTTATACATTTATGCAAATGACATGTGATTGCTGACGTAATCATATTGATAGATTGTGTCCAGAGTCCAGTTAACAGCTTGTTGTCCAGTTTTAATGACGTGATCAGCTCCAGCCTGTCTGAGCAACAGGTTCTCATCATGGTGTTGTTCAGCTCTGTGTCCTTCATGAACACAGCAGACAGTCCTTAAGTGTCCTAAAGTCTGTGAGCAGATGAAACAGAGGAAAAGAGTGGATGGAAAGATCTTCTGGCCTGTGTAAGTCTTTACTCCGTGTAGAACAGGCATGCGCTGGATATCTGAGGAGAGGTTTCCAGCACTTCACTCAGAGAGCTTGTTGTCTCCTAGTTCATATGCACTGGTCCCAGAACAGCAGAACAGCAGTGAAGCTTCTCTGCCGCTCAGGGTCACGTTCTCCTCACAGCTCTCACTGTTGATGAAAACACTCTGACCTTCCTGATTCCTGAAAAAGTACAAACAACCTCCAAAGCCTTGTGTCACTGTGACACAGTTACAAATAGAGCAAAGATCGTAAAGCTAAATTATTAAGTGAACAGTAAAAATAATAACTGTATATATAAATGTATAAAACAATTAAGAATAAGAGTGTGAAGGTGTGGTTATCTCCAATCACACCCTTAAATATATATATTTATATAACCCACATATCACACCACATACCCCACCATTTAAACCCCACATACATGCCACACTACGTCACACACACACTACACCCCACACTGCCCACCCCACACACATACCACACCACCCACACTAGCAACTGTCTGTGAAAACCTTAGCAACCAGTTTAGATAGCAACTGCCTAGAAAACACTTAACAACTTTTCAACGATATTAGCGTACTTTTCCAAGCCAACTTAAAGTTGGTTCAGGAACTTTGCCTTTTCTAGTTCTGGTTTTATTCTTGTTAATATTAGTTTAGGTCATATGTTCCATTCAGGTGCAGTTTTCAGCTCTGCTCTCTTCCTACAGAATAACTTAGTAAACCTTATTGCTATTCTGAGGTGAATCCATGCTCCTATTATCCACATACTTCTTCATTATACTTATTTAATGCCTTATTTACCTTGTTATGAATATCCTGTCAATAATTGTGTGTTATTTTTGTGTTTCTTAATATTTGTGACAAACACGGGAGATCCCTGACCTCATGCAACCCTATGACCCATGGGATTCAAACAAGACTGTGTTTTTTACCACCTCTGATAATTAATTAACACAATTCATTGTCTTAGTTGACCAATTAATGAACTGAACACAATAGGGTTAATTTCCCCCTACAAAATACAGGTTAAAAAAGAATAATGACTTTGCTCCAGTTCCTGAAGTAAATCTTGCAGGTGGTTCATTAAGGTCACCTCCAGGTGTTCCTTATTTGACCCCTCCTCGCTGAACTCTGCCCGGCAAACTGACATGACAAAGTCTGCATCAGCCTGACACAATAAATCAGATGAATTAGTAAAACAAAAAATGTAGAGACTTGTTTTTCTACATGACTTTTTCCTGAATATACCGCAAGTTAAGAGTTAACCAATAGTAAAAACAATATTTAAACACATCTGTTGGTACCAGGCAGTACCAACATTTAGTGGTCCAATGAGTAAAATGTGTCAATTTAGAATAAAAAAACATGGACTTACAATCATTTCTACCCCAGGGGTGAAAAGTGGCTGGCAGATATCAGGGTATTTGGCCATTAGATCAGAAAGCCCATACAGCTGCAAACCATTCCTTACCTGCCGCAGTATTGGGAACAGCTTCAGGGTTGCATGGAGAATAACAGCAAAACACAAAAATCACTAAAGTAATGAAATCTAGATATTTCCTGAAAGAAGCAATAAATGTAAAACCTTAACAAGTATTCAGAAACTATGCAACAAAAAATGATGTAGTGTAAAATGTGTGTGTGTGTGTGTGTGGGGGGGGGGGGTTAAATAGTCAATCAGTTACTTTAAATTCAAATACTGACTTTAAATTGACAATTATAAATAAAATACACGGATTGCTTTGCAAGACTGCTACTGAATCTTCCATTTTTTTATCCGATTTTCGATTTAAATCTATTTTTTTCCCCTACTAAAAATAAAATAAAGATGATTCAAAAAATGGTTAAAAACGAAATACATATGGTCTGTAGAAAATCACTCTGATGGTCTTACCTTGGAAATAAGCTCAATATGTTGGTCATCTCCCAGAGCAGTTTTGTCCAGGTCTTCAAATTTCAAAGATCCACTGCACAGAAACTTGTAGCACCAAACCGCTAAAAAATTTGGAGCCGGTCCACCTTGCGCCAGGCTGACAGCCATTATTTCTCCTATAGTCCTATAAAAAAAGAAGAAGAAGACCAGGAACATTTAAACAATGACATCCTAGTGCTGTGTAGAATATATAAAATAAAAAATGTGTCTCCAAAACTATAATTGAAAAAAGAAAAAATTAATGTTAATGTAATTTAATTTAATTGGGTTTCAAACAATTATGGAGCATTTTATTGGCCCATTTACCATGACACCCAATGTAAAAGGCAACTGCTAATTTTAAAGATGGACATACATTTTACAGCAATGATAATACAGTATGCATGAGTGTACAACACATACTTAAAGTGGTCTAAATCGGAGATTGAATACTTCGGCCTCTTGCCATGTCTGTCACCCTCGAAAAAGCGCTTTTCAATGCCTTCCATCATTCCTTCAACCAAAGAATACAGAGAATAATTACACATGATTACACATTCATTAAATCATCTATGTAACCTTTGCTCACCTGACAGAAGCTCTTTGCGGAGCGCCCCTGTGTCTATCCCAGCCTCACCTAAAAAGACAACTTTCAGTTGTTTCGCTGGATTTGACTTTTTTTGTCTTTGCCATTGAGAAAGGACTCTCTCCAACATATTATGCCGGGACACTGTGACGTCAAATGAGTTGCCATCTGTTGTGGACACTGTAGCTGTAATGGCCTGGAGAACCCCTTCAAGACTAACACACACACACACACACACACACACACAAATACCATACCAATCTACCAATCATAAAAAAATAATCATGTTATGTAGTACAGATTAAAAAATTACAAATATACCTCTCACTTTCACTGTTACACTGTGATTCCCCTTCAGTGATAAGATGTGTGTCCTCCACCCTGTTACGTACATAATAGATAACCACTGGTTAGCTTTATTTAAATTATCACATCCCTGTGTTGTGTAGAAAATATATTATAAAAAATATGTATCTTAAGAACTGAAATTTGTGTCCTCCACCCTGTTGTTTTATACATTTGTAGAATTATTAAATCATCAACTAGAACCCTGAAAGGCCTGTGTAATCACAGTTTGGCAACATACCTGATTTAACACATGCTTTTAATTTCCAGAATTAGTGAACCACCAAACTGTAATGATTCTGATCCTCCAGGACCAGAGGCAAACAAATATTGCTATACTTAGACATTAAGAACTGGATAGTTCTTTACAAATATATAAACATAAAAAAAATACTTAAAGGGATTTTCTTTTTTAAAGATTTATACATTAAACAAACATTTTTAATTTGTCACCTTTCACCACACAAGCTAGCATGGACTTCCAAATAATCCAATGGGAAAATCATGAGGCACACTGGACATGAGCCCTGAATAGAAGATATCAATATTACCTCCAGTGAAAAACAAGAAATGTACTACTTAAAATAGAATGAGTGTAATATCTATTAAGTAAGACCAATTGTAGGAATTGCATAAATGCCATTACCTTAGACACAGATGTACTGTTACTATTGGCTGCCACAGAAGAGTTCACTCCAGATAACTCAGACATATCACAGGAAGGCTAAAATGAACATACAGTAAAGAAAAATAATTAAAAATAGATCACAGTGGTAAGTAGAGTATTAATAGCATTACTGAATTTATTCTTACCTTTCTGGATGTACTTGTACCAGTGGTTTCCACAGAGTTCACAGAGGAGAACTCCCCAACAATAGACACATCAGGGGAAGACTAAAAGGAACAGACAATACAAGTAAATATTTGTCAAAACAATAACGTTGTGTCTAAAATAATTAACAAAAAAAATATTATTTATTGAACAAAGGCATTGCTCTTACACAACAATCATCGCAGAGAGAGTCGTACTCTGTGGATGACCTGCCAATGCAACATGATTTAACATGAACAGCCAAAATTTGCAAAGGCGTAGACAACCCGCAGGCTTGGCAAGTTGCCTTTGGCATCTTCTGGAATTCATGGGCATCAACAGGAAGAGGCAATGTGTCTAGTTCCTCCTGGAGTGGAACTATGTACAAAGTGTTTTCACCCCCTCCACTCACAGATCTTAAATACTGAGTATTATATCCCTCAGCTTCTGGGGGGACGACTGTAAGTTTTCTTTGTCCAGATCCACCTATGAGGAGCAATTAAGAATAATTAAAAGATTGGAAATAAAAAGTAATAAGAAACCCCTGACCTTCTAACCTGTTTAAAGTCTACATTACCAAGAGCCTTGTGCAGAAGCCATCCTCCTGATAATTTGGAAAGTTTGGGGTAATGATGAGTAAGAGCTTTTGAAAACTGCATGAAAGAGAAAACATAATTTTTTTGTAAGAGTGACATTCCAATAATGACAAGCAATAACATTTATTTAAAATTTTAAAATTGCATTCATATGAGACCTTTTTACTGTTAGCTCCTCTGTCCCTTCCACACCAAGCTCTAACGGAGGTTCTCAGGTCAACAACTACACTACCCAGAATGCACCACCCGCTGACATCACGCACTCACCAGATCATGTGACACCTCACCTGCTTCCTCCAGGAAGTCCCGAATACTGATTACTGACACTATAAAGGTGCACGCCACACAAACACCCACGCCGCGTATTGTAGGTTCTCCTCATTACAAAGCGTTCTATATCTCTTGTCTCAGTTTATCTCGTGTATGACCTTGCTTTTGTTTTCTCGACGCCGATTATTGCCTTTGCCTCTGATACTGGATTGCTTGTGTATTACCTGGACTGCGTTTTCACTACTGCCTCTTGGATTACCTCTGATATTGGATCTCTCGTGTATGAACTCTGGACTGTCTCTCGTTTATGGTATGGTTTTGTCTTCATTGCTCTGTTTACTGGTGATCACCCATTTTTCTGTATCGACTACGATTACATCTGTTTATTTTTATAATAAACTTAATATATTTTTATCAGTATCTGCACGTGTCTGCAATTCTGTGCTCATCATGACATTAGTAGCAGTAGTATAATTTTTTTTTTTTTACCTCAGAGTGATCAGCACTTTCTGGGAGCTTGTCTGTTTGCCTCTTCATACCCGCTTGGAGAAGTACCAATTCTGCAGATGATGTAGGTGTTCGTTCCATGGTTTTGTCAACAAGGTAAAACTGCAGTGATACGGTCTTGCCACTGGTACTGACCTCCTTGGAGGGAGAAAATCTTTTCTTGCCCCTTACAGGAGTAGATTTGTGAAAACAGCCTGGAAATGATCTGTATAATCACAACACAAAGAAAACGACTTGTATTGAGTGTACAACTAATTAAAATACATCTTAATTTTACTGTAATAGTACTGCAATTTGATAAAATGTCTGCATAAATTACACACCTTAAAAACAAATTAGGTTTATGTCATCCCCAAACCCAACAATCAAATGACAGACAATATTTTTTAGATAATGCTTTAAATTAGAGATGGACTGAACGGGCTGAAAGGATGCACTGCTGAGAGTGGTAATTTCTGGTTGGTGGGATTAAATTCTTTATTCCCTTTTCTCCACAAGGCACATTAGCTCCACAAATATGAACTGAAGTAACAGCAAAAACACTCTGTACTGACAGAGCTGAGTAGCAACATATGAAGAACAGCTGAATAGAGTTATTCAGAGTTACATCTAATGGTTGGGCAGGGTTTTGCATTTTCATTTGACAGTGAGGCACACAGTGCTCCTGTAAACCTTAAATTCTGAATCGTACCTGATAAATTGTGAAAATATTGAAATATTGATATTGATTAGCTGATCAATCTTTCCATCTCTACTTTAAATACAGGCTGACAAAATGAATGAATATTTAAAAATACAGATACAATGAAATATGGCAAAGTCAGTGCAGGTACTACAGATTTCTAAATATTTCTTCCCTAAGCATAAATAACCTGATCATTGCTTGCTGCTCTGTTACTGCTGCTGCTGCTGCTGCTGGCCGTTATGTGACTACTTATTAAAGTAATCAGTTGACGTGTCACGTCATCTATTGATCCAGTCTGTTAAAGTATAAAACATTTAAATAGCTATTTTAATTAAGCTCACCACATACACAGAAACATGTAGTTATGGCCAGGCCAGAAGCATATAAAAACATAATTAAAAAATGTATTTATTTCATGATTAAATTCAAAATGTGAAACTCATCATAAAGATTCATTACATAAAAACTGATCTAATGAAATATTTATTATGAAAATTATGAATATATTCTAATTTGATTAATATACAAAATCAATTGGAACGTTTGGAAGCGCGGACAGGTACCAAGTGGAGAAATAAATCCACATCTCCATAAAGCTTGTCAGAAGAAGGAAGCATGAAGCACCCTGAAATGTCCTGGTATAGGCTGCACAGACATAGGTCTTGATATAACATGAGACCACCACCAGCAGGGGGTTCTTGCGCTATTTTAAAAGTCAAATGTAATGCTTTTAAAGAACTTTTTAGGACCTCAAAAAATATAATTAATTTTTACACTTTTTTCTTTAAATTGTGTTCCCTTGTGATGCAGAAGAGAGCCAACATAGCATGTAAGTTGCATTACGTTAAACAACACACTGAATTGCATATAGGAAGCAAAAAAGAATAATGAAAGAACACTTTAAGCAGTCTCCATTATACATTATTAATCAACTCAAAATGAAAAGCCTGTCCTAAGCCAATAATTTATTAATTTATTTATTAATTAATCATTTATTAATTCTCTTTCCCGATAACTTTAGCTAGATTTCTGCTAACCTCGGTTCTCTAATGTTCGCTAGCTCTTACACTAACCTTAGTCCTCTCTCCAAAATTTCTACTTAACTGAGGTAAAGAACGTCGTTCCTTAACACCTGGCAGGTTAGCCTATCTAGCCTACGGCTTGCTAGTTAAGCTAGCTAGCTTAGCGTTAGAGATCCATTTCCACAATGGCTAAGTCAGCTAGGCAACTAACCTAATTCTGACACGGCAGATCGGCTATGTTAGTTAGGTAGTCTCTAAATCTGTTTCACATTCGTAATGCCATAATATATTTACATATATTCCACAGAACATCATATAAACTAATATGAATACATATATTAGAAGTTACAAGGGGCAGGACGGCGGGGGGATTTCATCGCGTTTTTTTCAACCAATGAGAATGCTGAGCAAGCGGTATTAGGAATTTAATTGGTCAACTGCTGTTGCAACGTCTGATTGGCTGGAGACTTTTGGCAGCTTTGTTGCAGTGAAAAGCTCGGCGCTCGAGCAGAGAACGCTCCGCGAGCACGCAGGGGGAAGTTGAGCGAGCGCGGACGCTCTCGAAACATTAAGAACAGCCAGATAGCACACGAGCAAGATATATCCGAGAGCGCGCAGATTCCTACAAGAGGAGAGTTAATCTGAGAGAGAGCATGGTAAATCCGTGAGAGCGCACCTATATTTTACACCTGAGCAAATAAAATCCGTGAGAGCGCACCTATATTTTACACCTGAGCAAATAAAATCCGTGAGAGCGCACCTATATTTTACACCTGAGCCAATAAAATCCGTGAGAGCGCACCTATATTTTACACCTGAGCAAATAAAATCCGTGAGAGCGCACCTATATTTTACACCTGAGCAAATAAAATCAGTGAGAGCGCACCTATATTTTACACCTGAGCAAATAAAATCCGTGAGAGCGCACCTATATTTTACACCTGAGCAAATAAAATCAGTGAGAGCGCACCTATATTTTACACCTGAGCAAATAAAATCCGTGAGCGCTGAATGAAGTAGGCTCTTGCATTCAAAAACTCCGCTCTCGACTTTTGGCAGTAAAATGACGCCATATTAGTGGTGTTTTTATTTTTTTAATACTGTTTTTATTTAGTTATCGTCTCGTTTTTGTCTTGAAAAAAAGCTTAGTTGACGAAGACTATGACGAAAATTATTCCTCAACGAAATGAACACTGATTCTAAAGCAGTGATTGGTTGATCTCCTCTGATTTACTCTCTTAGATCTCTGAGATCATCACCCCACAATTTGCTGACTGGATCTCAGACTCTTCTTTATTCTAAAGGGGAACTCTGGTGTGAAATTAAATAATACAGCGCTTTTAGCCAAAGCTCCCAACAGGCCACAATGCTAGGAGCATAAAGTTACCTGTGGAAATAAATCACTATTTTTACACCATTAATAAGCCTAAAGCTGTTTCACACTTCATGAGTAGAATTCAGAGAGCCCTGATGTTTAAAAAAATAGGCACAGAGAAATTTTAAAGTGATCAGAAAGTTTACTAACTGTGATTTTTAGTGTTGATAATGCTGAGTTCCCTTTCACTCACAGGGTCTCGCATCACTAATCTACTCATCAATGATGTTCATAAACATCAGGACCTCAGAGCATCTAAGAGCTGTGTGGAAGGAAGAACCTGGATTAGAACTTTCAGAAGAAGAGTGGAATCATGCACTGTGAAAAGGTCCATCACTGTTTACATTTCAGTAGAAACAGAACAGCTTACTTTTATCTAAGTGTTGATAATCTTGTAATAGGTGTTATAAAGCTCTATGAAATTAGAACATGTATGTTTGGAAAGTTCTGTGTTTATCCCTGTATTCAGTCATTTTATTTACTTTTTGTTATTTCTTCTTCTTTATGTAATTGTGTAAAATTCATGCATTGTATTGTTGCATGTATTTGTAAATTCAGACCTGAAAATGTATAAATCAAGTAAAAAAAAGACTCAGGACTCAAATACTGCAACTCAAATACTTTATTAAATACGTAGGGGTACAGTGGGTTCTCTAAACGAGCAGATTCAACACCAGTAAACAGCAGCCAGAGAAAATCAACATACCATAAACGATATACAGTGCCCTCCATAATTATTGGCACCCCTGGTTAAGATGTGTTCTTTAGCTTCTCATAAATTGAGTTTTGTTCAAAATAATATAGGACCACGATGGAAAAAAAGAGTAAAATACAACCTTTAACTCAAGTAAATTTTAAGGGGGAAATAAAATCCCTGACTAAGAAATAATTATTCTTCATAAAATCACCTGTTCCACAATTATTGGCACCCCTAACAATTCTTAGGAAATAAATTTAATAAAAGTATTTCTGTCACTTCTACAGTAGTTTACGAAGTTGATCAGAGTATGTAGGAACATTTAATTAGTAATTCACAACTTCCTGTTTCCCTGGGGTATAAATATGACGTGACACAGAGGCCATTTATCTTCAACATGGGAAAGACAAAGGAACATACCATTCAAGTGAGGCAGATGTGTGTTGACCTTCACAAGTCAGGCAGTGGCTACAAGAAAATCGCTACTCGCCTACACCTGTCCATATCTACTGTCAGAGGAATTATTAAGAAGTTTAAAACAACTGGAACAGTGGTAAACAAGCCTGGACGAGGACGCAAGTTTATTTTGCCACCACGCACAGTGAGGAGGATGATAAGAGAAATAAAAAGTTCTCCAAAGCTCACTGTTACAGAATTGCAACAAATGGTAGCTTCTTGGGGTCACAAAGTCTCCAAAACAACCATCAGGCGCTATCTACATGCCAACAAGCTGTTTGGGAGGCATGCACGGAAGAAATCAAATCAAATCAAATCAAATTTATTTGTATAGCGCTTTTTACAACTGGTGTTGGCACAAAGCAGCTTTACAGAAACATGATCAAAGAAAAAGGTCAGGCAAAACATTAAACATAGAAAATACAGGAAAAACTCCCTCAGAGCTGGAGGAGGAGGAAGAAACCTCGGGAGGACCAAGACTCACATTTAAGGGGGGACCATCCTACCACTGGTCAAACGGCTTTTAAATTCATTTTAAAAAGTCTTTTGTACAGCCACATAGGTTTTATATATTCAGGTGTATAGCAGTGCCACTAATGGCTTAGAGAGTGAGATAGTTGATGAGCAGCTGATCTGTAGTGGGTGATGGAGAAGAGCTGACTTCAGAAACTTCCATCAGTCTGGCCGGACAGGGGACATGAGAGCCTGAGGGTCCAACATCCATCAGTATCGGGTCAGACAGGTGGGCAGTCAGTAACTCGGAGGAAGGCAGAGAGATGGAATTAGTTTTAACTGGATTTATGTAAAACAGAGAATATAAAACATTATCAGACTGTGGCTAATGACTCCGGCAGATCTAAATAAAACAGCCTAACTAAAGGGAGAGAGCCAGAAGGTAACATAGACATGGAGGCACCCTGAAACACCAGCATCCACCCACTCCACCGTCCACAAACCTGAGTGACTGTGTGCAGTGGGAGAACAGCAGCGCCAGCATCTCAGTTTACCACAATTTCTATTTCTAACTATAACTATTTCTCACTCACAATCATAAACGCAAACGTTTGGAGTTTGCTAAGCGGTACTGGGACTTCAACTGGGACCGTGTGCTTTGGTCAGATGAAACAAAGATAGAGCTTTTTGGCAACAAATGCTCTAAGTGGGTCTGGCGTAACACAAGAGCTGAGTATGCAGAAAAGCACCTCATGCCCACTGTGAAATACGGGGGGGGATCAGTGATGCTGTGGGCCTGTTTCTCTTCTAAAGGCCCTGGGAACCTTGTTAGGGTGCATGGCATCATGAATGCTCTAAAATACCAGGACATTTTAAAACAAAATCTGGTGGCTTCTGCCCGAAAGCTGAAGATGGGTCGTCACTGGGTCTTTCAGCAAGATAATGACCCTAAACATGTGGCCAAATCTACACAGAAATGGTTCACCGCACACAGAATCAAGCTCCTCCCATGGCCATCTCAGTCCCCAGACCTCAACCCCATTGAAAACCTGTGGGGTGAGCTGAAGAGGAGAGTGCAGAGGAGAGGACCCAGGTCGTTGGATGATTTAGAGAGAATGTGCAAAGAGGAATGGTCAAAGATCCCTCTTTCTGTATTCTCCCATCTTGTGAAACATTACAGGAGAAGATTAGGTGCTGTTTTGTTGGCAAAAGGGGGTTGTACAAAGTATTAACATCAGGGGTGCTAATAATTGTGGCACACATGATTTGATGTTAAATAATTATTTCTTAATGTGGGATTTTTTTCCTACTGAATAAATTCACTTGAGTTAAAGGTTGTATTTTACTCTTTTTTCCCATCGTGGTCCTATATTATTTTGAACAAAACTCAATTTATGAGAAGCTAAAGAACACATCTTAACCAGGGGTGCCAATAATTATGGAGGGCACTGTATATATATAGTACATATTACAATATATATATATATATATATATATATATATACTAGGGGTGTCACGATGGAAATGATGTCATGGTCTCGAGCCTCGAAGTGAAAAAGAGGATGGACGATCCCTCCCTCTAAGCTACGCTAATGGTGCAGCACACTGTAGCGACGCCGCGGACATTGTGACTGCTCAAAGAGCAGCTCTTTCTCCAGAGAATATGAACATTCTCATCTTCTTAAAGAAAAACTTAAAAAATATATAAAAATAACAGCTGTTTTGTCTAGCCTCAAATATGTTAATAGTTTTGGTACCTTAAGGAGCATCTTTCTCTCAGATAAAGTTAATAATATATCTTTATTAAAGAAAAAGTCTTAAAGTCTTATTTTTCATGTTTAACTGTTATAGTAGGATAGAGTTCAGTTTGTTAAGGCTCTAATTGTTCTATTATTTTGTACATGACTGTTCCTGTATTTTTATTATTTATTTTGTTATGTTGCACATTGCTGTTTTAATAGTGCACACTGCTGCTACCAAAAAAAGCCACTAGATGGTATTACATATATATCTTAATTAAATTGTTTAAATTTGACCATTAGTGCCTAATGTGGTGTATTACAGATCACTTGTATCACTTTGCATCACTTATATCAAGCCCACCTTTTGAAATAAGATATTGTAAATTTGATGAATCAAACCAATGACTGACCATAGACTAATCTAAAACTGGCATAGGCCTCTCTGCTGTAAAAAAAAAAAGAACAAAGAAAATCGAGAATCAAATCGAATCGTGACCCTAAAATCAGAAATAAAATGGAATCGAGGATTTAGAGAATCATGATATATATATATATATATTACAATAATCACTAACAGTGTGCTGAATGATAAAGGAATAAGGACTTTTTTGTGATTATATATATTTATTATTGAAAGAATGTAAAATACAGTTTATCATATACAGATAAAGAATAGATGAAACAAAGGGGTTAAAAAATTAAGAAGAGCAAAAGAGAAAAACAAAAAAACAAAAAGTGACGTTTAAAATTTAACCCACAGCAATGGTGCCATCACACACACACACACACACACACACACACTATACACACACACACATACACACACACTACACACACACTACACACACTATATACACACACACACACACACACAATACACAGAAACACACACACACACACACAGGGTTATTCTATTTTACACAGAGTCACTGAGGAGCCATAATAAACCCCAATCCCTGCATAGAGGGGCTGAGTAAAGGTGGTGTAGAATGTGTGTAAGTGTGTGAGAGTGTGTGAGTGTGTATCAGAGGAGACTCTGTAGAAGGACAGAGTGCCGGAGGGACAGTCCACATACACTCCTACTCTCCTACAGTCGGAGGGAGGAGTGGAGAGATCAGTGCTGTTATTATTGTGAAGAACAGAGTAACTGTTATTAGAGCAGATCAGACTCCAGGAGTTTATATTCCCTCCAAACCAACAGTCTAATCCTCCTCCTTTCCTGCTGATGGTTTTATAACTCAGAGCTACAGCAGCTCCTCGTCCTCCTCCATCTCTCCACTCAGCCTCCCAGTAACAGCGTCCAGTTACACCAGTATCACCAGTATCACCAGTTACACCAGTAACACCAGTAACACCAGTTACACCAGTATCACCAGTAACACCAGTAACACCAGTAACACCAGTTACACCAGTTACACCAGTATCACTAGTTACACCAGTTACTCTCTCTCTGCTCAGAACCTGCGGATAATAATCAAATCTCTCTGGATGATCAGGATACGACTGCAGCTCCTCTCTCCTCTCCACCCTCCTGTTCTCCTCACTCAGAGAGAGACCAGGGTTTACTGTGTTTAGATCCAGTGTGAAATCACAGCCGTCTGAAAACAAGAACACACACATTACACACACACTACACACACACACTACACACATTACACACACATTACACACACTACACACACTACACACAATACACACACACACTACACACACATTACACACACACTACACACACACATTACACACACTACACACACATTACACACACACTACACACACATTACACACACACTACACACACATTACACACACATTACACACACACTACACACACATTACACACACACTACACACACACTACACACATTACACACATTACACACACATTACACACACATTACACACACATTACACACACTACACACACATTACACACACTACAAACACACATTACACACATATTACACACACAATATACACACACGACACACACTGCACACACATTACACACACTACACATCAAACACACATTACACACATATTACACACTACACACATTACACACACACTACACACACATTACACATATTACACACACTACACACATATTACACACATCACACTCATGTGTGTGTATTGTATGTGTGTAATGTGTGTAACACGTGTAAGTGAAGTGTTTGCGTGTGTGAGGTGTGTGTGAGTGTGTAGTGTGTGAATGTGTGAGTGTGTAGTGTGTGTGTAGTGTGTGAGTGTGTGTGTGTGTTTGTGTATATATGTTTGTGTGTGTAGGTGTGTGTGTGTGTGTGTGTGTGTGTGTGTGAGTGTGTAGTGTGTGTGTATGTAGTGTGTGTAGTGTGTGTGTGTAGTGTATGTGTGTGTAGTGTGTGTGTGTGTTTGTGTGTGTGTGGTGTGTAGTGTGTGTGTATGTGTGTGTATGTAGTGTGTGTAGTGTATGTGTGTGTAGTGTGTTTGTGTGTGTGTGGTGTGTAGTGTGTGTGTATGTAGTGTGTGTGTGTAGTGTATGTGTGTAGTGTGTGTGTGTGTTTGTGTGTGTATTTATTTTTCCTTTTAATTTGAACATTTATTTTTTAATGAACACGATGGAAACTGATCTACACTGAATAAGATAACCCTCCTTCAAACACACCTCTGATATCTCTCAGTCTCAGTGCTATAGGCAGCGGCGGGCGCGCGGGGTCTCGCTGTGTTTTGGAGAAGTTAAATCCGGACAGTCTGTATCACAGTTTAAAGGAACAGCGAGATTTCTGCGCTTTAGCGCTGCAGGGTAACCATGCTGTTCCCGGAGGTAAACACCGGGGCGTGTTTAGTTAGCTAACGCTAGCTAGCTCCGTGCTGCTTCTCCTGTGTAACGTTACAAATATCCCATTCCTGCAGTTGGGGTCCTCGCGTCTCTGCCTTTCTTTAGTCTGAATGAAGCCGGACAGCATTAAATCAGCATGTTTCTCTCACTGAGTGAATTACAGTTACAGTGCAGCAGCTGAAGCTCCGCTCAGATTTGCTGTTTTCAAATTCCGTGACTTTTCCAGGTTTCGTGACCGTATGAACCCTGCGGTTACCTCGTGTTTACACCCCCTCCCCCTCCACCTCCACCTCCCCTCACCATCAATCCCCCCGCCTTTTTCAGCAGCAGCCAGAGGCGGCGCTGTTCACTCAGAACGCTGTGTATCTACTTCTGGTGTCAAGAATCAAAACACTGCAACATGAGTTTTTATTGCCTTACGTGACATCACAGATCCCGCCATGTGACTATTGCACATGCGCACATCGCTATGTTGATGCTTAAACCATATATCGTGCAGCCCTAGTGTGTACTGTGTGTATGTGAGTGTGTAGTGTGTGTACTGTGTGTATGTGAGTGTGTAGTGTGTGTATGTGAGTGTGTACTGTGTGTAGTGTGTGTATGTGTGTGTACTGTGTGTATGTGAGTGTGTACTGTGTGTAGTGTGTGTATGTGTGTAGTGTGTGTAGTGTGTGTATGTGTGTAGTGTGTGTATGTGAGTGTGTACTGTGTGTAGTGTGTGTATGTGAGTGTGTGTATGTGAGTGTGTAGTGTGTGTATGTGAGTGTGTAGTGTGTGTATGTGAGTGTGTAGTGTGTGTATGTGAGTGTGTACTGTGTGTATGTGAGTGTGTAGTGTGTGTACTGTGTGTATGTGAGTGTGTGTATGTGAGTGTGTAGTGTGTGTATGTGAGTGTGTACTGTGTGTATGTGAGTGTGTACTGTGTGTAGTGTGTGTATGTGAGTGTGTAGTGTGTGTATGTGAGTGTGTAGTGTGTGTATGTGAGTGTGTAGTGTGTGTACTGTGTGTATGTGAGTGTGTACTGTGTGTATGTGAGTGTGTACTGTGTGTATGTGAGTGTGTAGTGTGTGTACTGTGTGTATGTGAGTGTGTACTGTGTGTATGTGAGTATATACTGTGTGTAGTGTGTGTACTGTGTGTATGTGAGTGTGTAGTGTGTGTATGTGAGTGTGTAGTGTGTGTATGTGAGTGTGTAGTGTGTGTATGTGAGTGTGTACTGTGTGTACTGTGTGTAGTGTGTGTAGTGTGTGTATGTGAGTGTGTACTGTGTGTATGTGAGTGTGTACTGTGTGTATGTGAGTGTGTAGTGTGTGTATGTGAGTGTGTACTGTGTGTATGTGAGTGTGTAGTGTGTGTATGTGAGTGTGTAGTGTGTGTAGTGTGTAGTGTGTGTATGTGAGTGTGTAGTGTGTGTATGTGAGTGTGTAGTGTGTGTGTACTGTGTGTATGTGAGTGTGTACTGTGTGTAGTGTGTGTATGTGTGTGTGTACTGTGTGTATGTGAGTGTGTAGTGTGTGTATGTGAGTGTGTACTGTGTGTACTGTGTGTACTGTGTGTATGTGAGTGTGTGTATGTGAGTGTGTGTATGTGAGTGTGTGTATGTGAGTGTGTGTATGTGAGTGTGTAGTGTGTGTATGTGAGTGTGTAGTGTGTGTATGTGAGTGTGTACTGTGTGTATGTGAGTGTGTGTATGTGAGTGTGTGTATGTGAGTGTGTGTATGTGAGTGTGTAGTGTGTGTATGTGAGTGTGTAGTGTGTGTATGTGAGTATATACTGTGTGTAGTGTGTGTACTGTGTGTATGTGAGTGTGTAGTGTGTGTATGTGAGTATATACTGTGTGTAGTGTGTGTAGTGTGTGTATGTGAGTGTGTAGTGTGTGTACTGTGTGTATGTGAGTGTGTACTGTGTGTAGTGTGTGTATGTGAGTGTGTAGTGTGTGTATGTGAGTGTGTAGTGTGTGTATGTGAGTGTGTAGTGTGTGTAGTGTGTGTATGTGAGTGTGTAGTGTGTGTAGTGTGTGTATGTGAGTGTGTAGTGTGTGTATGTGAGTGTGTAGTGTGTGTATGTGAGTGTGTACTGTGTGTAGTGTGTGTAGTGTGTGTATGTGAGTGTGTAGTGTGTGTATGTGAGTGTGTAGTGTGTGTAGTGTGTGTATGTTATTAATAAACATTGTTATTTAATAATAGGTCTTTGCTTCTTCAGTGTTGTAATGTTAATTTACATAATTCTGAACAGATTTCGCTCATTTAAAAAGCCTGAAAAAGTTTTTTAAACGCTCAGTTTTAACTTGTTACTCATGAAGAAATGTGGGGTTTAAATCAGGCTCGGGTTCATAATGACAGTTTATGGGTCGGGCTGGATTCTTTGGGTCTGATCTTAACTCTAGTGTACACTGTGTGATTATTTTAATGGAGAGCGTTGTGGATAACTCACACTGCACGTTTGAATGGTTTGTTGTGTTTGAACAGCGACAGATGCAGCTGAAGCTCATTCTCACTCATTCTCTCTCTCATCGTACAGTTTTAGAAATAAAAAATCACATCGAGAAACTGAGTTCAGACAGAGATAAAACTCAGTTCAGTTCAATAAACCTAAGATGAGTTCATCAAATATTGTAGAAGATAAAGAAGAGGATGAGCTTTTGCTGATTCCATCATTTAAAAGTGAAATGTAATGTAATGTACGTGTGTGTGTGTGTGTGTGTAGTGTGTGTGTGTAGTGTGTGTGAGTGTTGTGTGTGTGTGTGTGTGTGTGTTTGTGTGAGTGTAGTGTGTGTGTGTGTGTGTGTAGTGTGTGTGAGAGAAAACTTACATTTCTTTAATCCAGGTTTGATTCTTATTTCGCCTCCATGTTCCATTCTAAACACACACACACACACACACACAGACACACACACACACACACACAGATCAGCAGGGTGTGAGAGTGAAATGCAGAGTTTCTCTCTCTGGGTTTATATTAGTGAACATGGTGAAGGAATATGAAGTTCTGGATTTTCCTGATACACAATAATTAACGTTAATCCTTAAGAAGAAACACCCACTCCTTTATAACACCATTAACACAATTAGAGGAAACCAGAGCCTCAGATTTAAATTTTAATATCTAATAACAGATTCAATATGCTGTCACACTTTAGCTTCTTCTTTTATTCCCAGCCTCTAGGGGGCGTGAGGGAGAATTATAGGGTCTCTGTTTAGAACAGGTGAAGAAGTAAAGGCTGAACCATAAAGATCCAGCTACAAAGGAAACATGGAGTCTTCAACTTTTAACCAACAAACATGTGGACTTTACTTTACTCTAAACTCTGATGAGCTCAATCCATTTTATTAACACCTGAAACGCTGTAATTTATGAATAACGAGGGTTCATCACGCTACGAAATCTGTAGTCCAGAACCCTAATCTTTATGTTCTGTTTATGGGCAAATTCTGATCCTGAACTTGGATTATTATTATTCCTGTGTTGATCTGAAGCTGGATAATATGAGTTGCTTTCACCTTATAAAATAATTTCAGTTTATAATAGAAAATTCACAACAAAAGGCTGAATACACCACATCTGTATATGCACTGTGCACTTTATTATTAAAATATATTAACTGAGAAAATGTAGCTCATTCTAACACAGGGTAACACTGGACTCTCTTTTTTTATCTTTAACTGACCCTCATCACTCTATCTAACATCTGCAGCACACCTGAATCTTCCCCCTGAGTACTTCTTCATACCTGAGTGTCTCCAGTGAGCAGTGTGGATCCTCCAGTCTGGCAGAAAGCAGCTTCTCTCCAGACTCTCCTGGGTGGTTGTAGGTCAGATCCAGCTCTTTCAGGTGGGAGGGGTTTGAATTAAGAGCTGAAGCCAGAGAAGAACAGCCTTTTTCTGTGATCATACACCCAGATAATCTAAAGAGAGAGGAAATTAGAGTAAGTTATTAACAGAGAGAGAAAGAGTGACAGAGGCAGACTGAGAGAGAGATTATATACTTCTGTATTAAACAGAACACACAACAAACTACTCTAGTCTCTAGGAACACTGGAAAATTAGTCATGAATCCTCTTAAACTTTGTAAATATTGTAATTAGTAATATAATACAGGAAATTGTCAAATCCTGCACCTAACAGCTGGGGTTATGCATAGGGCTCAGCCACTACTCACTCAACTAACAACAATAGCCAAAACCACCACAATCTGATACTGGCTCGACAAGAATCCAGAAGCACAGCCTTACACTATGTTCATGGTTCATCGCCTCAACTGCCAAGTAACAGACCTACCGAAAAATAACCAATGAACAAACAGAATCCCTCCTTAATCTAAGCTCACTTCCTTAATCTATGGCAACAATACACTAACCACAGCACCCTACCTAAGCACAATCACACACAATAAATGACATAAGTTGCGTGAGCAGAACACAGCAACCACTACCGTCTGATACTGGCTCGACAAGAATCCAGAAGCATAGCGAACTATGTTCATGGTCCGTGCCTCAACTGACAAGTACTCAGACGTCTGCAAAAACTCATGAGACAAATTACTACAAGAACAGCAAGACCACACCAATTCCCTTCATCCAAACTCTAACACAAACTTCAGTGCAAGCTCTTCTCAGGGGTCTTCAGGCAGGCACCTTCCTTCGTCAGTGTTTCGCTGAATTAGGCCCACGACACCTCCAGAAGGCTCAACAGTGAAGTCTGGCGTCCCAGACCCACCCCCCTCCAAGCCTGCTGTAGAAGCACAAACTCATTCCCTTCCCCACGTAACCTCAGCCCTTCTGAACCACAACCACTGACTAGATCTTTCAGCTACATCTGACAACTCCTTCACTACTGTCCTCAGCACACAACCTCTAATTCGGAATTCAGACAGCAGTCTTGTGGCAGACTTCGCAACAAAGCCTCTAGTACCTACCTCCACCGGTCTAATATACGCTTGCTAGGGTTGTCACGATACCAAAATTTTGACTTCGATACCGATACCAACTGTAGTATCACGATTCTCGATACCAAAACGATACTTGGAAGAAAAAAAAAAACAATAAAAATATCTGAACATAAAATGTTTATTTTTGACTGAACTGGATTGAACATTGAACAATCGGTGCAAACGTTTTTATTCTAAAATGAAACATTTGAACAAAAAAACAAGTTTCGTTATTATAACCTTAACTATAACATAATTATCTAAAAAACTTCCTAAAAACTAAAACCAGAGGTAATGGTAGCCTGACTATGTGAACCTGACGGGCGGGCAGAAGTTAAGTTCTGAATAAGGAAAATAAAGAGACAGAAGCACATTACAATGTTATGTTCATTTTAACACTCACTCCTCCGTTTTATTAATCAACCGTTCACCGTTTTTTTTTGTAACATACAAGCATAGAACTATTATTTAATTAAAATGATTTTTAAGAACAGCTAAACACAGTGCTGCAGGTCAAATGCGGAGGAGTTCACGTGCGAGAGAGAGACCCAGAGAAAGAGACACAGCGAGAGTGAGAGAGAGAGAGAGACACAGAGAGACACAGAGAGAGACAGAGAGAGACACAGAGAAAGAGACACAGCGAGAGTGAGAGAGAGAGACACAGAGAGAGACACAGAGAGAGACACAGAGAAAGAGACACAGCGAGAGTGAGAGAGAGAGATTTGCGTGTTCTGATGTGAGCTACTCACAGGTAAAGGTTCTCTTTTATCTCCTCGTGCTCATATTCTAGTCCCACACATAATCCTGCAGCTCCCTCAGTGTTTTCTGTCGTATTTTGCGGCTAGCGCGAGCGCTTACAACTAACACCGCGGACCGTGAGGCGCCGCGGCGCTTGTGCCGAATCCGCTACTGAATCCGACTCCTGCTTCGCGGACAGAATCGGCACAACACCCCCCGCTGTACAACTGCGGGAGTGAAAACAGCGCTAATAAATAAAGTAGTTTAGTTTCACTTTCAGTTTTCGTTATTTTCGTTATTTTATTTAAAAATAAAAATATAAATAAAAAACAGATGCCTACATCTCAGACTATTTTCCCACACTTCACTCCTCGCGCCCGTTTTGTCCACAAGTCGCGGACGAGAGACATCTGTTATTTTAGCCGTCGCCATTCTACACTCGCTGCTGCTCTGCTGGCTTGCGCATGAATCGATTCATTTGTTCAGAAGTTTATCTGAATCCTGCCACACCGACTGCTGCGGTGTGAATCAGTTTTCTTATGAACTGAATCAAATCGCGCCTACTAATTTGACTCATTTGAAGCTAGTGACTGGGCTATATACAGTATCGAAAGCATCGAACGCTAAAGAACCGAATCGTTTGTGATGACGTAGTATCGAAAAATAATCTTTTCTGAGTGAAAAGCCCTTATTTTACTTTATAAATTAAGCTGCTAGCAATTAACTGGTGACTAGTCAAGACAAGTTCATTTGTATTGTATCTTTCATACATGCCATCAGTTCTATGTTTTACAGAAACATTTCACACACAATGCAGAACAATTATAAAAAAAGTTTCTTAGAATTTATAAGAAAACTGAGAACAAAAACTAATAAAATAATTAATAAGGAATTTGAATAAATAAATAAATAAAACAAAAGGACATTTGTGCTAGTTTGAATCCTAGTGTTGGGGGCATTACTAGTGTGGATGGGGTATCTGGTCTCCCAAACTGGGGAGGACATAGGAGAAAAAAAAAAGAACAATCATGTACTAAGAGTTTAACAGAATGCACAAAGATAAAACGTTTTGGCGCAGGTAAATAGATACATTCTCAGTTTTTTTAGAGGTTATAGTCTACGCAGAACATCTCACAGCTTCTGGGAGTTTATTCCAACTGCAGCATAATGTCTCGTCATTGGTTCTGTTTCTAGGTAGTGTTAACAGATCTGCCTCTACTGATCTGAGGAGTCTAACAGGGCAGTATTTCTCCAGCATATCAGAGATTTACGTTGGTAAAAACCTTTTTAGTGCTTCATAGAAAAGGAGCAGTATTTTAAACTTTATTCTCCAGCTGATTGTATGATATGAGCACTGGAGTTACACGTCCCTGCCTCTTTGTCCTGGTTAGTATTCTGGCAGCAGCGTACTGAATAAGCTGCAGTTGTCTGACAGATGTTTGGGGAGGCCAGTGAGGAAGCTGTTACAGTAATCTTATCTACTAGAAATAAAGGCGTGAATGAGTTTTTCTAGATTTGCCTTCATAAAGTCTTTAAATCTTACTGTTTTTCAGGTGGTATAAAGCTGAATTGATAATAGATTTGATATGGCTGTTAAAACTGAGCTCTGAGTCAATTTCGATTAGGGATAGGTGTTAAAATTCAATACTGAAAAAGCACTGACTGAAATGTCTCAGTACTACAGAGTACAGAAAAGTCAAAGGAAATTTGGTGCCTGTTTTGTATTTGAGTCTTACTGATTGTGTGGGGTGGACAGGTGTCTTTATGCAACTAACGACCTCAAACAGGTGCTTTTAATTTGTGGAGGCGGACTAACGGGTCTTTGAGGCCCAGAATTTTTTGGTGATTGACAGATGTTAATTAAAAAATTATACTTTTTTTTTTAGATTATATCTCTCATAGTGGACGTGCACCTAAGATAAAAGTTTCAGACCCCTCCATGATTTCTAATTTGAAGAAGTCGCATTCAATTACTTATTTTACCTTTTTTATATGTAAAAAACATGTATAACCCTGTGTGAAAAAGTGTTTGCTGCTCTAAATCTAATACCTTAGTGGATGCCCTTGGCGGCAACAAATAAAGTCAAGGAGGGTTTTTGAGCATAAATGTCCTGTTTAATATCAGCTTAGCCACTTAGCCACTCCAAAACCTCCAAAGCCATGTCCTGCTGTCGAACCAGAAAACATCTGAGCTTGAGGTCACGAACAGATGGCCAGATATTCTTTCAGGATTGTCTCTTACAGCAAGTTGGGCAGGTCCTAAAGCAGCAACGCAGACTCTGACCATCATACTACCACCACCATGTTTTACGTTCAGTATGATGTTCTTTATCTGAAATTATGTGCTAGTTTTACACCAGAAGTTAAGGGACTTTCCAAAAAAAAAAAAAACTTTTGTCTCTTCAGTCAAAAAAATATTTACCCAAAGTCATGGAGATCATTAAGATGTTTGTTGGTAAATGTGAGACGGGTCGTTGTGTTATTTTTGGTCAGCAGTGTTTTTTTATCTTGGAACTCTCCCATTGTGACCATTTTCACCCAGTCTTTTTCTTATTATTGAATCATTAACACTGATCTTAACTGAGGCGAGTGAGACCTGCAGTTCTTTAAATGTTGTTCTAGGTTTTTTTGGGACCTCCTTTTTCAGATTAATGACTTTGTTTTCTTATCTGTTTTTGAACTTCTTCAGATCAGGGCAAGATGTGCTGCTTTTTGAGATCTTTTATCTGCTTCATGTTGTTAGACAGTTCTATTTAAGGGATTTCTGAATTGATAGTACAATAATCCAGCCTGGTTGTGGTTAGGTAAATGTAACTCAGCTTTCCAAAAATGTGATTAGTCACAATTAATTTATGGGGGGGGAGGGGAAATACTTTTTTGTTTTTTTACAAAGGGCTAGATTGGTTTGGAGTTTTTCCCCTTAAATAATGAAATTATCATTCAAAATGTGCTTTTTCATATTTATAGGTTATATTTGTTTGATATTAAAGTTTATTTGATCATGAAAGGCTTTATTTTTCTGAAAAATGTTAGTATGACAAAAAGAAATGTGTTTATATATATATATATATATATATATATATATATATATATATATATATATATATGTATATATACATATATATGTATATATATATGTATATATACATATATATATATATATATATATATATATATATATATATATATATATATATATATATATATGTACATAAAACATGTAAATACACTTTTGGTTTTTAGCTCAGTGTCAGTAGGCTGGATTAAGAACTGAATATAAGGTTGAAAACTAGCTAACTGTGGTTTTATTAGGACTTAAAAAGTGAAGCTTTCCAAGAGACAGAACAATAATTATTGCAAGGAAGTAGGTGGACTCGTCCTGTTTTCTTGATTGTACTGGATTGTGTAGTTATAGAGATGTGGATGAAGGGTAAAGAAACAAGATAAAATACAATAGTATCAGAATATACATTAACTATTAAACAGAAAGCTCCAGTTCCACAGCTGATCAATTTTACTGTCACCTACATCTATATGCAGCTCATGCTCTTACGGGCTACAGATTATATTCTTCAACGCGGTTAAACTTTTTTTTTGGAAGCTAGAGTGATTAATCCTGCATATCACTGTAGAGGACATGTTCAGCAAAGCTATTTAAGAGCATCTGCAAGTAAATTAATGATTTTCTTCAAAACATTTGTGATTAGTGTGTGCCTACTTAAAAAATATATTAGTATGGACATCCTAAAGACGACTGCCAACAGAGTTCACATTTGATTGACTGATGTACTCTGGCCTTGAGTAGAAGCTTCCTATTGTGTGATTTGATATATAAGTATCTCGTTAAAGCTTTAAATAACATATTTTAACACTTATAATTTAAAACTGAACCAACTCACCTGAGAATCTGCAGTTTACAGTCTAAACTCTCCAGTCCAGCAGAGAGCAGCTCCACTCCTGAATCCTGCAGATCATTGTTACTGAGATCCAGCTCTTTCAGGGAGGAGTTTTCCAGCTTTAAAACTGCTGCCAAAGTTTCACACATCTTCAATTGAAGATTACACAAAGCTAATCTGAAAAATGTGATATAAACACAAAAGATTTTACAATAAACACAAAGTTTAAATAACACATTTTGGTGATTTTCTTAACATATCATATTTCTTAACAATATCAGATTGTGGTGGTTTTGGCTATTGTTGTTAGTTGAGTGAGTAGTAGATCCTGGCTGAGCTCTATGTATAACCCCAGTTGTTAGGTGCAGGATTTGTCCTGTATTATACTACTATGTCATTATTTTTGCTCATACTGCAGAGGGAAAGTGGCCTAAATCCATATTTTAGTGTTCAGTGTGATTTTTTTAATATTCACACTGCCTCACAAATGACACCTATATTAAAACAAGATTTGGGACACATTTATCTGCAGTTTAGACAAAGCCAGAGTTACTTGAGGTTTTGTTAAGATCAGATAGAAATGTGGATAAAACAACTTAAGCAGGAATAAAGAAGACAGGAAGCGTGGACACAACTGTTAAATCACAGTAAAATCTATGCAAAAATATTGACATTAATCCCTAAATACAGAGATATAACCTCATCAATCCAGCACCCACTCTATGCATTACTTTCAGTTAAGACGTGACTCCTATTTCCCTTTAGTCTGTTTAAAATAAAGCGACAGAAACACTGACCTGAGAATCTGCAGTTTACAGTGTGAACTCTTTAGTCCAGCAGAGAGCAGCTCCACTCCTGAATGCTGCAGGTCATTGTTACTGAGGTCCAGTTCTATCAGTGAGGAGTTTTCCAGCTTTAAAACTGATTCCAGACTTTCACACGTCCTTACTCCAAGATTACATGAAGCTAGTCTATAATATAAGAATAAACAGATTTTACTTAAAAATACACTTAAATGAAAATGGAAAATAACAGCGTTATTCATACCATAGCATTTATCACAATAAAGGTGTAACATACAAACACACCCTATTCTTTATGGTCTCATGATCTAAAAGAATATTTTAACTGACATACAAATAGAACACAAAATGAAACTGTGAAATACAGTACCTGGGAGATGGACTGGTGTTTCTTTATACAGAGATAGTAATCATGCAGAAAGCTAGAGTTACCCATTAGAAAACAGTTTACAGTGAGGGCAGCTCAAGTTCTGGGACAGATTATGAGTTAAAAGACACGAAGAGTGAAGTTTATTGGGTGCTTTTTTAACCTGCCACCATTTACTTTCTCCCTCCATTTATTTATTGGTTATTAAATTCAGATCTGTGTTTTATACAAAAAAATCAGAAATTCCAGCAAACCAGGCTTAATCTAGATGAGTCAACCCCAAAGCCTCATATACATCCAAACTTTAGTCTCTGTATCTGATTAGTGCAAGACCTCCCAGTGACCTCCTTTATAGATTATCTGATATTATTAATTAGATAACAATAAGGTTTTTTTTAATATTTATACTATCAGATATTAAAAGAGGGAATACTCTAACAAAAGATTATATTTTTATTTGACATATACATACACAGAGTAACAGATTATAACCTGGCCTGTAAGTACTTTAAAATCCTGTAAAATTAATTAATTTTCCAGTAAAGACAGTAACTGGTTATCAGGTGAGCTACTTCTCTGTAATCCTTTTTGGTGTTTTCTGCTGAGGTTTTCTAGAAAGCATGAATGCGTGTTTCTTTCAGCTGATTAAACGGGTTAATTATGTATCAGCAGTTTTATCAGCACTCAGTTTACTCAAATCAACAGCTAACTTTAGTAGCTTACTCATTGACAGACTGAAATTACTGTAAAGCTATCTTGCTAACCATCGGAAGATGCTTGATTAAACTGTAACTGTGGAATGCAGAGTACTTGACCTCAGCATGCTGCCTTTGTTCAATTTCCAAGTAAAGTGTTGCATTTTAGCATTTTCACAGTAAAATATCTCCCAACTAATAACTTTATAATCAAATCAGCAGCCAGACATTTAGTCACTGAGGATAAAACTGCTGTTTGTTCTTTGTAAACTGTCGAAGTGGAATTTGGATTGGTGCTGTGTCTCATGTTGGTGTTACGGTGGGTTTATGGTGTTTGCCTGATATCTAAAACAATAATTTCATCAATATCTAATATATCTACTAATATAAAACATTGTGATTAATACATATTCACCAGTGATTTAATGAAAACTGTGAATGCCTGAATAAAAATACTCACAAAGCTCTTTTGGATATTTTGACTACTGGCAGCAGCCTCAGAAAACACTCCTCTGATGGATCGTATTTACTGAGGTTAAACGCCTCCAGCTCTTTTTCTGAATTCACCAACACAAACACCAGAGCTGACCACTGAGCAGGAGAGAGCCTGGCCTGATGAAGACGACGGTCACCACCTCCACTCAGGTATTTCTGCACTTCCTGCACCAGAGAGTGATCATTCAGTTCATTCAGACAGTGGAACAGATTGATGGATTTCTCTGGAGAGGAGTTCTCCTCAATCTTCTTCTTGATGTATTTGACTGTTTCCTCACTGCTGTGAGAGCTCTTCTCTTTCTGTGTCAGTATGAATCGTAAAAGAGTCTGATTAGACTCCAGTGAGAGACCCAGAAGGAAGCGAAGGAACAGGTCCAGATGTCCACTCTCACTCTGTAAGGCTTTATCCACGGCACTGCTGAGGAAGCCATTTATCGATGTCCTGCTGAAAAGCTCAGATAGTCCAGTGGTTTGCTGTTCTGTGGTTTGCATATTCCGATCCTTTGTGTTGAAATAGAGAAACGCATATAAAGCAGCGAGGAACTCCTGAATGCTCAGATGTACAAAGCTGAAGACCTTCCCCAGGTTCAGCAGCTCACGTTCCTGTCTGAAGATCTGGGTACACACTCCTGAGTACACTGATACTTCTTTCATATTGATGCCACTCTCTCTTAGATCTTCCTCATAGAACATCAGGTTTCCTTTCTCCAGCTGCTGGAACGCCAGTTTCCCCAGAGCCAGGATACTTTTTCTAGTCTGCTGAGGATCAGGGTCATTTTTCCCACTGTACTTCTGGCTCTTGTGTTTGATCTGAACGATCAGGAAGTGTGTGAACATCTGCGTCAAGGTTTTGGGAGTTTCTCCACCCTCAGCTTCACTCAGCATTCTCTCTAGAACAGTGGCTGTAATCCAGCAGAAGACCGGTATGTGGCACATGATGTAGAGGCTTCTTGAAGACCTGATGTGTGTGAAGACTTTATTGGCCAGGTCCTGATTCCTGATCTTCTTCCTGAAGTACTCCTCTTTCTGAGGATCATTGAAACCCCGCACTTCTGTTACCTGGTCAACACACTCAGGAGGGATCTGACTGACCGCTGCTGGTCGAGAGGTGATCCAGAGGAGAGCAGAGGGAAGCAGATTCCCCTTGATGAGGTTCGTCAGCAGAACATCCACTGAGGTTTGCTCTTCTATATCCACCAAGTTCTCATTGTTCTGGAAATCCAGAGGAAGTCGACACTCATCCAGACCATCAAAGATGAACAAAGTCTTGTAGCTCTTATAATGTCTTGGTTTTAAATCTTGTGTTTCTGGGAAGAAGCGCTGAAGAAGATTCACCAGACTGAGCTTTGTCTCCTTCATCAGATTCAGTTCTCTAAAAGGAAGTGGAAATATGAAGAGAACATCCTGATTTACTTTTCCTTCGGTCCAGTCCAGAATGAACTTCTGCACAGACACTGTTTTTCCAATTCCAGCAACTCCTTTAGTCAGTACAGTTCTGATGGGCCGGTTCTGATCTGGTAAGGGTTTAAAGATATCGTTACATTTGATTGGTCTTTCCTCTGTTGTCCTTTTCCTGGATGCAGCTTCAATCTGCTTCACCTCATGTTGCTGATTGATGTCTCCACCTCCTCCCTCTGTGATGTAGAGCTCTGTGTAGATCTCATTCAGAAGTGCTGACTTTACCTGAGCTGAGATTCCTTCATTAATTCTCTGATATTTGTCCCTCAGTTTGGATTTGAGCTTTTGTTGACATGCTGGGGCCAATTCTGATTACAAGGTAAAGACAATAAGGAAAATGTAATTAGCTGAGATCAACCATTAAATATGCTGTGTAGAACGACTCTGTGATACAATAAATTAATAATTTAATAATAAAGATGGCATTATGTTGTTTTTACAACATACTGCAATACAGTTTTTATTGTTTTTGAAAATCAGCACTGAAAAGTTCATTAGCCCCAGGTTGGTACCAATGGTAACTCTTACGGCTCTCTAGTGTGTTGGCGAGGTCTGTCTGCTTCATGTTCCTCAGGATATGCAGTGTGATCTTCAGCACCCCCTCCCTCTGATCATCCTCCACCTCTCTCTCAGAGCATGCTGGGTAATCTGGACTCAGGAGTCTCTTGAATGTGTTCAGCTCGTTTTTCACTAGAGAGATAAACTTCTGCTGCAGCTTCTGATAAAGAACAAACATCACAGAATCACTAAAGCTGTTACAGTGCTGAGACAGATGATCTGAACAATCTGAACATCAGAAAGAGATCAATCTGAGGAGGGGAGGAGTTATAGATGCTCTGGTCTTAATATTAACAATATTACAGTTATGATAGACCAATTACGAATGTTCACCTTAAATTGAAAATAAACTGAAAAATGAAAGAAATCAGGGAGATCCCAGTTGTATATACGGTTTAGGACTAACCTCAAATATTTGTTCCAGTTTTTCCCTGTTTATTATTTTCTTCTTCTTTCTGTGGACAAATAGAAAATCCTCACTGTGATCTACAGGAATAAATAAGCTGATATAGCAGCTCACATCTACACATACAACTGATATTTATTATAACAACTACAATAATAACAAAAGCATGAATTCTCATTATTATTTCTGGATGCATCTTAGAAACAACACAAGAGAAATCAAATAAAGAATACCAGACAGTAACTGATCAAATATATGAAGTTCATTTCCTAAAGGAAATGCAGAATGATGGCACAGAATACATGGTTACATCTACATTTTAAGGGTGTTGCTATAATATAGTTGTTGGTTGCTAAGGTGTTGCTATACTGCAGATGTTGGTTAAGCTGTTCCTAGAATGCTGATAGGCTGTTCCTAGATGTTGCTATGTTATAGTTGTTTGTTGATGAGGCGTTGCTGTGAGCTCCAAGTGTTTACAGGATTTTGTAAAAGATGAATGTTGTAAAGAATGAATGAGTGAATGGGTTAAGGAAGACAGCCTACAGAAAAAAACAGTGTGATCATATGAGGACCCAGCTGGCACATAATCGACTTCAATGTTGAAATGTGGTTAAAATATGGCTGAAGTAATGTCTGTTGTTTACCATTTAATGGTAAATAGTTCTGCAAACGTTACAATTGTAATGTTAAACCAACATAATATCCTCAAACTTCTGCCTTTTGAATTAACATTTTACATTTCATTACTATACAATTTCAAAAAATGGTTAGATGAAGGGATAAAAAAATGTTTTTACTTTCATTTGCAGCAACTGCTTTTTAATTTGGCACCAATTCTTCACCATATCTGGGGGAATGTTCATGTTTTATTAGTTTTACTGTTGGGTTTTTGAGATTAAATGTTGAATCAGATTGGTAGTGGTGGGTAACATTCTTTATACTCAGCTTTACTACAGTCATGTTTGTTTATTGTTAACACTGTTAACTAAAAGATTTTCTCATTTTAGTGAGCTATGGTTAATTAAAGGTTAAATTGCCATATCAACATTCATTCACTTTTCAAAATCAACACCAAATGATTGAATGCTGATTCAATGTGGAAATGCCAGCTGGGGAAAAACAGGATGAAAAGGAGTGCACATATCCAAATGTTGCACACAAAAATACATCACACAATCAGACCAAACAATCTGGACTTTCATCATCTTTTTTATTTAACACTCAATAAGCATTTAGGAACTGAGGACACTGATAGCTGAACTTTGTAGGTGGAATTCTTTCTCATTCTTTCTTGATGTAGATCTTCAGCTGATCTACAGTCCGGGTCTCCGGCGTCGTATTTTGAGCTTCATGACGCTCCACAGGTTTTCAGTGGGAGACGGTTCTAGACTGCAGGCGGGTCGATCTAGAACCCGCACTCTTTTACTATGAAGCCGAGCTGCTGCTGCTGTAACTCCTGCAGAATGTGGATCAGCATCGTCCTGCTGAAATAAGCAGCAGGACGTCCTGAAAAAGACGAAGCTCAGACGCAGCAGATGTTCCTCCAGAACCTGGATGAAGCTTTCAGCATTAATGGAGCTTCACAGATGTGCAGGTTCTCCAGGTCATGGGTTCTAACTCACTAACTCACCCCCACACCATCAGAGACGCTGCTTTAGAACTTTACTCTGAGAACAATCCGGACAGTCCTTTTCTTTGTCTCAGTCTTTGGTCCAGAGGACACGACGTCCATGATCTCTAAAATCATGTTAAATAGTTCAGAAATAAAAAATCTGCTTTAATATTTTATTTTTGAGCCAATATTAAAAGCAAAAAAAGAATCTCTTCCAAGTTACTAATTTTTAATTAGTGTTTTTATGAGTGTTAAGGCATTTTTAGGCTGTAATGGTCATCTCTTTCTCTCTTTCTCTGGGAAGCAGGTTTAGAAATCCCAGTTTCAAACTAAATAGTCTATATCATGTTATTTGATGAAATCAGTTAATTCCGTTTTACACAATAGAGCTCTCAGGATTAGAGACACATTTTATTATTGAAGATTGTCAGCATTGCTGAAAGAAATGTTTTTTTTTATTATTTAAAAACATTGTAAGTAAGATATAGGCGTACTATAATCAGTTTTGGACTGGATTTTTTGTTTTATTGTTAATGTCTGCACTGATATTTTAAAGACTGTACGATCATGAAAATATGAAAAGTGTATGAACCCTGTAACCGCCTCAGACAGCCAGTCCAAAGCTGTGCACCTCAGTTTAGCGCAGATATTTCCAGTTAAAGCTGAATTCATGCTTTTAATCACAGAAAAACGCTCTTATTTAGCTTTTAAAAGGCCATTTAAATGCTTAATTATGGTTGTTTTGCTGTTTTCCTCGGGTTTTGAGTGCTCAGCTGACTCTAAAGCGCTGACTCAGCTCTCGGTCGGTCCGGGTCTCTGTGGTGAGACAGCGTGCGGGTGGGGGCGGGGCCCCGTCTCAACTTCTTTGGAACGTGTTGCAGCATCAAATTCAAAATGAGTGAATATTTGCAAAAAACAATAAAGTTTATCAGTCTGAACATTGTCTTTTTAGTGTATTCAGTTAAATATAGGTTGAAAAGGATTTTCAAATAATTGAATTCTGTTTATATTTACATTTTACACAAAATCAAAGCATAAATTGATTGGAATTGGGGTTGTAAGAAAAAGTATACAAAGCAGAAAACAATATAGATATATAGTAATTTAGTGTATTTAAAAACCTAAACACCAATCTCAGAACACAGATCACCTTACTGTCTCTATAGACCGTTTCAATGAGGAAAACAATAATAAAGCTCCTGCACATGTCTGTTCCTTCCACACTTCCGGTGGCGCTATTTTCAACTATACAGCTGTCAAAATGAGAGCGCATATTTCACAAATCTCCCAAAAACAGAGCAAACTTACGATCAGAAATTAGTAAAAAGTGATCAGACCTCTTTTCCTGATCCTTTTGATAAGGATTTAAGAGGGAAGTTCAATCTTAGCGAATAACGAACGAACTAACGAATGACGTGAGTAAAGAACGAGCCAGTTCTGCGAGTGTTTCCCAAAGAGCTTCGCAACGTGAAAATTAACGAACGAGGTTAAAGAACGTCTTTGTTGACTCCTCCCCCGAAACAGCGCGCTCAATCCATCCACAAATATCGATTCAACATTGCAATATGCAGTATTTATTCACTATTACACCCTAAAAATGTAGAAATGTGTTGTAATTAACATTATACTCCTAAAGATACATATGACTAAATAAATACTCGAAAATCTAATCTATTTTAAAACATTAAACTTATTTTTTACATTTTTAAAACTATTATTGTTAATATATATTATACTAATATTATTAATAGTAATATTGATAGTAATATTAATTTATTATTATTCTAATTTTTAATATTATAAAAATAATATAATAATACATATGTTCCTGTGTGTGTGTATATATATATATATATATATATATATATATATGTATATATATATATATATGTATATATATATATATATATACATATATATATATATTACATTTTAAACCAACAGAAATATGTTTTGTACTTTATACTGTGAAGCTCCAGTTCATCCTAAATCACCATCTCAGTTGGGTTTATGTCAGGGGATTGTCAAAGCCATGCACCTTTTTGTCTACTAATTCCATTTGCGTCAATTAGTTTTCATGGTTTTAATATTAATCGACAATGTAAAAAAAAAAAAAACATGGAATGAGACGTGTCCAACTTTTGACTGATATTTGCGAGCTGACACACCCCAGAGTTTGCCCAGATGAACTTGGTGACTTTGCAGCTTTGCTTAGACCGTGAGCATCATCTGCAGGAATTGACTGATTGCATTTCTTGCAGCATTAATGTCAAGACTTCTATCATCGCTAATCTGGATTTAAATAATTTACTCGTGGGTTTGATTGCCCAGTTAGACTACAAGCCACAGTTGGCATTATAATATAATATAATATAATATAATATAACTTATTCACTCATTTACTCACTCGTCAACCGCTTTATCCGTTAAGGGGCGGGGTGGGGGGGTGGGGGGGGGGGGGGTCGATGCTTGGTGGCTGGAGTCTATACCAGCTGGCATCGGGCTGAAGGCAGTATACACCCTGGACAGGATGCCAATCCATCACAGGGCAGACAGACACAGACAGACACACAGACACATTCACTCACACCTAAGGGGCAATTTTTATCCAACATCTAATTAGCCTGAACTAATTTCTTTGGACTGTGGGAGGAAACCGGGGCACCCGCAGACACGGGAAATAATATAATATAATATAATATAATATAATATAATATAATATAATTATATGGCAATATGATTGATTTTGATTGATTATAATTAATAGTAATATAATATAATATAATAATATTAATAATTATATAATAATATAATTGATTATAATTAATAGTAATATAATATAATTGCTTCAAACACGGAAATTATCATTTTTCTTCCTCAAAATTGGCGTTTAAGGTGCTGAACTGCAAGTCGAGATCCCCTAAAGAAGCTCGTTAAGAATAACGACTGGGTCAGAGCACTCGTTAATCTGCGATCGAGTTTACGTAGTACTTTAGTTACGCACGGGTTTGGGAAACACTCTTTAATTAACGATCAATCTTAAGTACGATTTAACGAAGTTCTTAGCGTTACGAAGCTTTCGGGAAACCCACCCCTGATCACTACCTTGTTGAAACGGAGGCAGTGAAGGAGCATTAAATTAATTTCTCAGTGTAAAAGTTGTGAATATTTGTTCCTGTAGTAGAGAAGCATCACTATGGTGAGGTTGCAGCGAGTCAGACTCTCTCCAGCACGAACTCTGCATGATTTATAGATCAGAAGGAGGGAGGAGTTGTGAGCGGACACTGTAACTGCAGGCAGGTCAGCAGAGTGAAAAACTAAAGCAGGCGTGTTTACTATGGAGGACCAAAAATGACATAAATATAAATAAATAAATGTTGAAATAAATAAATTAATAAATAAATAAATAGTTAAATAAATACATGAATAAATAAATAAATGTTGAAATTAATAAATGAATAAATAAATAAATAAATAAATAGTTAAATAAATACATGAATAAATAAATAAATGTTGACATAAATAAATGCACATATAAATGAATAAATACATTTATAAATAAGAACTGTATTTATTAATTAATTTATTTACCTATACAATTATTTGTGCATGTATTTATTTATTTATTCACGTATATGTGCATTTATTTATATATTTATTAATTTCAACATTACTTTATTTATTCATTAATTTATTTATATCTTTCTACAGTTATATGTGTATTTATTTATACTTATGTAATGTTTGGTCCTCCATAGTTTACTTGTTTAAAGAACAATTTGACCTGATTTTCAGTGTTTGTGACTCTCAGATTAGGTGAAGTTTGAATTCATGTTAAATTAAAAAGTTACGTCCACTGTTTTAAACGCTGTTTACCGCTGAACGGAAGTGTCCTAGGAACAGCGACGTCACTTCCTGTGCTCGTGAATATTCCTCTGAAACGGTCTACAGGTGCTGGTCAACGAATTAGAATAATTTGAAATAGTGCAATCATGAAATTCTTTGAATGCATTTTTTGTGCAGAAAGCAAATCAGGTGTTCACCGCACCTGTCCTACTCGTTAGACTAATCACAGAACTCGTTACCTGGAAAAAAATTTGCTCAGCTGAGCTTTCCAAAAGGCCCATTTAGGCCATTTAACTGTGACACTGTTGTTTTATTGAATTAGAATAATGGAGAAACCGTTTCATTGAATTAGAATAATTTTTATTATAATTACAATCATCACTTTCTCAGTATTTTGTGGCTGCCCCCTTGGCTTGTATGACTGCCTGAAGTCTCCGCGGCATCGATTTGACCAGCTTGTCGCAAGTTTCCGCACTCACAGCTTCCCAGGCAGTGGCGATGTTCTGCTTCAGTTGGTCCAGCGTAGTAGGCTTTCTGACACGAATTTTCCGCTTGACGATGGCCCAAAGGTTTTCAATGACATTGAGGTCAGGCGAGTTGGCCGGCCATGCCAAAACTTCAAGCTGTTTTTTAGTGAACCAATCTTTGGTCGACTTTGCCGCATGAGCCGGTGCAAGATCCTGTTGAAATATGAAGTCTTCTTCGCCGAACTGTTCCTCAACAGTCGGAATCAGGAACGTTTCCAGAACATCTTGATATACGGCAGCATTGACAGTCTTCTTGAGGAAGCAGAGTTTCCCTACACCTCCAGCGGACATGCATCCCCAGACCATAACGCTCTGGGGAAACTTGACGGGTCTTTTCACGCACTCGTGGTTGTAGGTTTCGCCACCACGACGCCAGACACGAGGACCTTGGTCACCGAAGGAGATGCAGAAGCGTGATTCGTCACTGAAGACCACTTTCTGCCAGTCTTCAGCAGTCCACTCGCCGTGTTCTTTGGCCCACTTCAGCCGTTTCTCCATTTGTTTCTTGTTCAGCATCGGTTTTACTGCTGGAACGCGAGATTTGAAGCCGAGTTCGCGCAGACGACGGTAAGTGGTTGATCTGGAGACGTCAGCGCCGGTCTGCTTGTTCCACAAGTCGGTGAGCTCGGAAGTGGACTTGAACCGGTTGCTGACTGTGATCTTTCTCAGCTGCTTGTTGTCGCGAGCAGAAGTTTTTCGGACGCCGGAACAGTTGGTGCGCTTGCTGCAGTTTTTCTTGAGAGCTTTGCAGACGGAAGACTGGCTGATGCCGAGCTGCTCAGCAATTTTAGTTTGGGTCAAGCCTTGTTGGCGAAGGGCTTGAATTTGAGCCACTATTCCGGTTGAGAGGTCGCGCTGCTTACCCATGATTGATTTTACAACTTAGAAATTCTACTCAACCCTGGCTTTATACTGCACAGTGAACACTCTTCACAGAAAACAAAAATTCGAGCATTTATTCTAATTCAATGAAACGATTTCTCCATTATTCTAATTCAATAAAACAACAGTGTCACAGTTAAATGGCCTAAATGGGCCTTTTGGAAAGCTCAGCTGAGCAAATTTTTTTCCAGGTAACGAGTTCTGTGATTAGTCTAACGAGTAGGACAGGTGCGGTGAACACCTGATTTGCTTTCTGCACAAAAAATGCATTCAAAGAATTTCATGATTGCACTATTTCAAATTATTCTAATTCGTTGACCAGCACCTGTATATACAGATATATGTGTAATTCTCCCCCCTGTAGCTGATCCTGTAGTTTAGAGCAGCGATTAAATAAATACATTGTTTTTTTTTAAGTGTAAAATAATTAACGCTCCTCTGATTTTGTTCTCGTAATTTATATTGGAAAAAAGAGACAGAGAGACGCGTGCAGCATTCTTGCTGCCATGGTAACCACCATTCGGTTGCCGGTGTTGTGTCGTATTTAGCACCCCCCCTCTCGAGAGCGCGCACTCACCTTTCTCTTGACTTTAACTTTACTTAGAAATACGTGGAAAAATGGAAATACCCAAGATGCTGTTCATGGTGGGGGTGGGGATTTCTTCACAGCTGTTGGAACATGCCCAACTGTCTCACTGACTTCCACAAAATACAGGTTAGATAAAAGCCTCTTGTTTTGTAGTTTTATTTAATTTATTGTATTTCCCTTTATACCTGCAGTCAGCACGGTCCTTCTCAGTTTCTCACTAATGTTCTCTGAATACAGAGATATGCTGACAAGTAAAATAGCAAATGTTTTGGGCTTATTCTGATATTTAATTTTACTGTAGTAACTTTTATACATGTAGTTGCTCTTAAATTCACTTTGCATGCATATGTATGTGTAAATGTGTTTTTGAGGGTATTTTTCAAAAATAAATTTGTTTGGTTTATATTCTATAAAAAGTGGGTTGTGATTTAATGACCATGAGAAAATTTGAATCTCTGAGGCTTTGATGTTTCACTCACTGTGGGTCAGAGGTCACAGCTTCATCACTGAAGTTATAAGGAGTACCCATGGACCGGTCACTCTTCATAGACACTCCACTGGGTTCTGGAGAAGCTCCTCTCTGGGTTTCAGTTCTGTTAACATTAAACACAGTGAAACTCCAACACACAGCACATCTTTAATAAAGATCAGGAACTGAAGAGCTTCACTCTCAGAACAGAACAGTAGTTTAGTGCAGTGATGTACCGAGACCCAGAGCTTCCTCCTCCACTGCTGAACTTTAGAGGAAGATCCATGGACCAATCACTCTTCATAGACACTCCACTGGGGGCTGGAGATGCTCCTCTCTTCTTCCTGTAAACAGATCTTCATGATGATCCATGATGAGAGTAAAGTGTGGAGTAAACTCATTCACAGGTTCCACACTAACTTTTTCATAACTGTTCCAGAAGCTTCCCAAAGCTTTCTGAAAATCCCTCGTCCAATAAACACACATCATTTTATTCTTTATCAAAACTGCTGCACAAATCTGTAACTTCATAAAGTCATCCGCCATCATGTCTGGATTATATTGAGGATGTGTTTTATATGTATTTATGACCAGCCATCCCATTAATTCTAATTATTACAGTATTATTACTTGAAACAATAATAATGAATAATATTACAGGTGCTCTTCAAGAGTTCAGTGGTTTTATTTGGTAATGCTTAGATTTGTTTTATTTCTGGTCTGTTTACAACCAAATGTTTTCAACAAATTCCTGCAGTAATATCATTTTGAATTAAACATGATTAATAATATAATATGTAAAGTTGTTTCCTCTGATTTTCTTCTTTAATAAGACTTTAAATTGTGATCTATACATGAGGTAATGTTTAAATATAGTGGATTTAACCTGAAAACAGATGTATTATATGTTCAGTAAAAGAAAGGTCAGTATTGTCAGAATGTTACACTGTTCTACAGGTAGGTGTTTGTGTTTGTGGTGTAAATGTGTTGATTAGAGCTGGATAAATGATGTTTATTGAGAGTCACTCCTGATACGAACACTGTAGTTCAATGGACATACGCCTCTCCAGAACTACAATCCCCAGCATGCACCTGACAACATCACGTGTTCAGAACTAGCCAATCGCTGCACTTTCTCACGCTCCTCATCTCCGGAATTTTAGAACTGAGTTCAGCTGTTAGTAATTTGTATGTGTATATAAACCCATTTGTTGGTATTATTTTTCTTTAAGTATTTCACTGTTGATCCAGCGACAGACTGAGCGTTTTCTTTCTGATTGTATTTCTGTAAATGTATCTTTTTTTCTCGTGTTGAACTTCGTCTCTTTTGCTCTGTTTTTACTGTGTTTTCTGGTGGTTTGGACTGTATTTCTGGATCAGGATTTCTCTTTTATTAGAGTTTATGTCTCTGATGTATGGGTTTATTCTTACTCTGGTTTTGAACACTGCTTGTATTACGACTACACGTTTTTTCCTTTAGTATTAAAGCCTCATCTACTTTTTACCACACTGATCTGAGTTCAGTCTGTAGAGTTACAAAAACTCTTGTGTTTATTTTCCATGTTCAGTTTCTCTGCAGTAAAAGCGAGCGCAGCTTTCTCCTCCAGCTCCGCTGTGCACACGGCTACCGTAATACACGGTTTATACTCTCACTAAAACTTTCACACAGATTCATCTTTCTTTTCTCCAGCAAATATGTTACTTTTATATTGTTTACATCTGTTAACATGCTTGACATATTTTTATTTTATATATATTGTTATTAAGATCACTATCATTATAATTATTTTACACAAGCCTGATTTTCTGGTGATCCCCTCTATGTGCAGATTATTAAATTAGTTCATTTTAATGAATTCACCTGAATTATTAATATTTATATAATTATTTACCATATACTTTTTTATAAAGAATGAACTGATCAGTAGGGACTGAAAGTTCTGATTAAACTAAATATTAATTATAGTTATAATAACTGAGATAAAGATAACTGATGGAGAGGAATATTATTTGAACTATGTCAGGATTTCTGTATTAATCTGCAGGTGAGAGATTTTGTTTTTGCTAGTTTGTTAAATGATTTTCTATGTTTAAAAGCAGCACAGGGTTCTGACTCTGGTTCAGGAGAACCTCGGTTCTGTGTATTTAAATCAGTAAAATTTGTGGAACACAGGTCCAGGATCAGAGCTGCAACCATTAAAATATAAAAACTACTTTACTAATAAAATCTATCAGTTAATTTACTCACTTTAGGACAGAGGCTCCTCCTCCACTGCTGGAGTTCTGAGGATCCATCATTTACTCTTCTTCATTCACACACAGCTGGAACCCCTGAGAACAGATCAGCCATTACAATAAAACCACTATTCTTACAATAATAACATTAATATCAGAACTGCATTAAACAATTCCTGATAAACAAACAAAACCAACAAAAACAGGGAACATTTCATAACAGTGTGATTTAACCTCATTACAGATTAACTTAGATTACAGTCATTTACTGATTTTATAATTACTATAATTTAATTATTACTAGTAATATAAAATAATATAAACATTATTTAAGTATAATATAAAACAGCACGATTAAAAACACTAACACTAATTATTTATATTAATAATGATTAAAATATTACTATTAATAGTATTAAATAAATGTTATTTAAGTATAATATAAAACAGCAGGATTAAAAACTCTAACACACCACGTGATCTTGAGCTCCGTTGCTCCCCCTGCTGGTTGAACAGCGCTACTGCATATAAACACGCCTTTATAGCAGCTCCGTGTTTTTATCTCCCCAACAGATCAAAGCCCACATTAAGCAGTAATGCGCTTTAAACAGCATAAACTACACTGTGATCAATAAATATCGATCTATATCTGCGCATTTCTCTTCAGTTTACAGCATTATTGATCTGTTACAGCTGATTGTTCTCCAGCCGGTCTGATCTAGACCAGGTCCAGGTCTGATCCAGGCCCGGTTCAGATCTCCATGCTGATCCTGGTTCTTCCAGTGGAATCGGACACTGAGCTGAGCTTAAAGAACCGGTTCTGGATCTGAGGAACCTTTAGAACCGGTTCTGACTTTAAGCTACACGGTTCTGTTCTACATTCTCTTCAGTTCTGAACTTACCGAGTGAATCCGGACTTCTGTTCTCTTCTAATGGAGGAAACTGAACTTACTTTCACTTCCTCCTTCACTGCGTCTCACCTGTCTCTCTAAGCCCCGCCCCCATTGACTGCCCTCGACTACATCTGTCGCTTCATTTGAATTCAAAATCATCACGGACACGCCCACACGGACACACCAACACGGACACGCCCACACGGACACGCCCACACGGACACGCCCACACGGACACGCCCACACGACGAGCCGAGAGATAATGAATCTACTATCAAATTAAACCACAATCAGATCAACTGAAACACATTTAATTCACATTTTAATTATTTAATTATGATCAACTGTGCTTAAACTGATCAAACTGAGTTCAGCTTCAATTAGAACAAGAGTTTCCCAGAGTAAGATCAATCCCTCAACTATATACTTATACTTATATAATGCATATATTACATATTCTAAACTTTACTATAATAATCATTCTGCACTATTAACACACCCTGTGTATTTAATATCCATAGCATAATAAATGATATTGGAGAGATATAATCTACTTCTGGTAGGAGTTTAATGGAAAATGAGAATAGTGTGAATTATATATGTTTTATCAATCAGTAAAAATAATATAAATATTTAATTTAACTTTACACAGTGTGATAATGATGCTGAAATAATAAGGATTAGAGATGTTTAAGTTCTTCTAGGTAACAATAGAGAAAAGCTCACTGTCTCCATCTAGTGTCCTTCTGATGAACTACATCTAATATAAATGCACTTATAAAAATAAGCTAAAATTAATATTATGATCATGTCTGATATTTTCTGTAAGAGCTCAGAAGGTGGTGTTTTTATAATTGCTAGTAGAAAGACTTTCAATCATGAATAAATGATTAACTACATCTGCAGTTTTATTTATTTATTTATCTGTGATCAATTATTTCTTTACACTATCGTTTTTAAATGTAGGTAAATATATATATATATATTTCCACTTATTCAAATTTTAAACACCACACTAGCAGTTTTACCCTCCTGTTATGTTCATTTTGTCAGGAACAGCAATGGTGTTCCCGGGTCAATTTGATCCGGTGCATGTTTAATTATCCAACTAATATAAAAATAATACTTTTTTCAAAAAGATCCAAACAACACCTTTAACCCTCTATGTTCTTTCATATTCATCCCTCCCCTTAACCCTAAATGTTCTATTCAGTCAGAGCGAGAGAAGGAACGATTCTGAACTCCTGAACCTGACAGACTGGTTATGATAGACTGAGCTGTTCTCATACGTTTCTGTAAATAAACTCAACTCAACTCTGAACATCCAGATTCCTGATCAAATATACAGACTCTGATTTACAGGATCTTCTTTCTGATCATTTCTGCAGTCTGACTTTTATATCTTCTAAAACTCTGATCCACCAGATGGTGTTCTGGAGATGTAGATATAGATTTATTTAACTCTATATGCACTTGATGATCTCTCCCCTCTGTGATTTATGTTTTCTAGGAGAATCAGGGATTTTTATGTGTTATTTCTGGTTCTGTCCATCACTCTCAGTGTTCTGGAGACAGTTTAATTCTGATAGATCAACACTGAGAGAGAAAAGATTACGGATAACTCAAGATCTATACCTTTAAACAACATTTCAAACCTTGATTTATCATCATAGCAGTGAAATCTACTACTGTCTGCTTTTACAGCTGCAGAACTCATACTGGATAATCGATGGATCCCACCTGTACACTGTACAGAAGAGTCTGGATCATAACTCTACTGGACCTCATTTCCATGGAACTATCTACAGTCTATTAAAGCCAGCAGCTGGAATTGACTTTATTTTCTTCTGTTTTTTAGCTGCACTTTTATAGAAGGGCTGAGGAATGAGGAACGGTCTGTATTTTCCTTTTGTTCAGAAAGAGAAAACCAGTTGAAGCACATTTTACTCCCATCAGAACAAAAACACATCAATCACCATAGAGAGCAACGTCCAATCAGATTCAGCTGTAGCTCATTATCATACAGAGATTAAAACCAGTTTAAGAGGAAGCCAGTATGATGTACAGTCTGTTAGACTATAAGGTAGAGTAGAGATTAGCACACTGCTAGCTCATTTAAATGTTTTAAATGTTGATATTAATACGTTTGTGATTTGACCTTCTTTTCTGGGTCAGGCTCGATAACATAACATCAGTTCAGTATAATAAAGTGAACTTATTCACAATCTAATCAATCCTGGATTCTGAAACCTTGATCATGAAAATCATGCTTGTTCATGTGATAATTAAGAATCTCACTGGAGATAATGAGATATTTCAGCTAAAATATCACAGAAAATATTAGCTTGTATTTAGCAATATTCTCATTTAGAAAATCTTGTAAATCAGAGGATTCAGTGATGTTCAGGAGAAAAACACAACATCTGAACACAGAACAGAACCTATAGGGTTCTGACCATATTTTAGATTTTTGAAAACCCCGTTCATTTCTGAAAACTGATGTTAGATCCAGAGTCTAAATATGAGCAAACTGTAGAAAACAGAATAACGCAGGACTTCAGTGTCCAATTATTATAATACTGCTTTCAGCTTCACCTTAGAAACTCATAAATACGACTTTCTAGCTCATAAATACCACGTGAATCACGTTCAGATGCTTTTCCCCATTTCCTTCTGTCTTTCTGTTTTCAGATCCTCTGTCTGATGATGACGAGGGTGGTGAACATTGTTCATGATGTTCAGTAGTTTACTCCACTGATGTGAAGACGTTCCAGTTTCCCGCTCTCCCTCTTTTTAACACTGCTTATCAAAAACACTACAGCACAAAAGAGAATGCTGCTCCCACAGTTTCTGACAGATCTCCAATAACCCCACCCTCCTACATCTTCATATTTCAGGAGAAATCTCATTTAGTTCTATTTCTACATTTATTGCTGACAAAGTGCATTCATACCACTTCAGAAAAAATGTTTATTAATCAATTATTATTATAAACGTCCAAAAACATCCAAGAACCCTAATTAGTGAATTTATCTATTGAACACCCATTGCTGACATTTCAGCTATAGACTCCATAAGCAAAATATTACAATATGTATTTACACAAATATAACTAACTGTAATTACACTGTTTATTACACTGTAACAGAAACAGTGTAAGATGCTGTTACTCTACATGTATTTTCTGAACCACAGACAAAATCACATTTAACTTGTTTTACTGAGATAAGAAGAATCTAATCCTACATTTAATTACAGGAAATGGTCATTTGACCCCAGTATAGAAGAGTATGTGTTGAGTGATTTATGTGTCTTTCTCTGTAAGGCTATAAATGATGGTGAAAACATATTTCCACTGTGATCAATAAAGACTATCTATTAATCTATACTGAGCTCTATGACCTCATAGTGAAGACCGTACATAATAAGACATAAGTATATAAAGTATAGATTTAGTACAGATTTTATAGATAAAGTAGAGATTTCTACTATTTTATGTTTCAGTAAGTCAGACAGAAGAAAGGTTAAGTGTATCAGAATTATTTTAAAAATCAGGATTTACAGAAAAAAAGTTATTTTGGAATAATAAACACTCACTTATGTCTTAATCCAACACTGTAGTGTTATACTGTACTGTACACTCTTTTATTCATACACACACTTTAACACACTTTAAATGTTTGTTCTTTTCACTAGAAAGATAAAAAGCTGCTGGATTACATTTCTGTCTCATAACTTAAATGTTTGTTCTTTTCTCTGGAAGGATAAAAACCTGCTGCAGCACATTTTAGTCTCATTTAATCATCATTACTGTGGTTAAAGTACTGAACCCCATAACAGCAGTGTGAGCTGTTGTTGTAGAAAATCGAGAAAAAGGAGAAACTCATTAAACGTTAAATGTTTTAACCATCGCTGTCAATGTTAACGTGCTAAAGCATGCGATTAATCTGTAACATATATTTTTTTATGTAAAATTAATGATTGTACCGAGCTTAGCGCCAGTTTCCTCCTTAATTTCCTCTTTATAACAGAGGCTGGTGATGAACAGCATCAGTGGTTTTATTTAGCAACGCAAACACAGCATCACTACTGTCGAGTTCACAGGTTAAAAACTATTTATTTATGTAGAAATATGAATTAAATCTCTCTCACACGCACAGCTGCTCCTGTTTCCTGCTAAAGCTCTTCATTAAACACTTACTCAGCACATTAAAATATACTCATTTAAAAAGACTAAACCCCCAATCTACAGCATCATTACTGTCTCCTTCCCAAAACTACAGAGAAATATCAGCATTTAAAGAGAAATGCAGAGTGAAATGGACTTGGGGGGAAGTAGTGAAACATGATAACCAGTATGAACTTTTGTTAAACAGCCCAACTCCATTCTCCCCCAGCATTCTGAAATACAGCACTTTTAGCTGAAGCTCCCAACAGACTTACAGTGCTAACAACTACCATCTACCTTCAGAGCAGAGTAATGTAGAGAAATCACACTCATATCATATTATTATGTGATAAAGACAGTTCACCTCATCACCATAACCCCGGGGACATTAGTGAGTGGGAGTGTAGTTGTGTTTACTGACCTCCTGTTCCTGTCTTTAATAAAGCTGTAGAGCCCAAATGGATCCAGTTAAGAGGCTGTTTTATCCCACCGGGAGGATCCACTGATGGGGAGGGAAAGGGGATCACTCTTCTCAGGGGAACCTGTAGAATAGAAATGAAATAGATATGTATAAATTATAGAACATGACCAATCATATAATAATACTTACTGCTAATAACTGTTTGAAGTAATCTGGTTTAATCAGTAATACAGAACTGGGGTTGTTTTGGGATAATTTACCCCTCCATAAAGAATTTAGTCTCCTGGGGGCGGGGCTTCTGCTCTATATGCCCTGGGTTTTTACCCAGCAGGGGTTCTTCTCCCCCCCCCCCCCAGTCTATATCATACCATCAGGCTGATGTTCTAGCTGCTGGTAGTAAGAGTGGGAGAATTGGGTTGAGTTAAGGGTAGAGGCTTGTAGACGTTTCTACACATTTTCTCCAGAGTGAAGAGTCTGAAACTGGTGTTAAAGAAAAAGTATTTGCCCCCCACAGATTTCTTTTGGTTTTCCTTTTATGTCTAGTAAAATTCAAATGTATGAGCTTCAACAAGATTGCAAAATTAAACTCAAAATGAAAATATTTTATAAGAATAAAACTATTTAAAGATAAATATTGATCCTACCTTTCTATTTCCCGTGTTGTAACGCAGTGTCTCTTTCTAAGAGTATGTCTGAGGTGTGATCAGATTACAGGAAGTGTCACATGAGCTGGTTAGACTGCTTTCAGATTGGTTAGTCAGATTTTAGAATGTTTTCAGGTGTGTCTCAGGTGTGTCTTCATATGATCACAAAACAACACAGCATAGTCTCCATCTAGTGGCCAGTTATCAGAGAAATCTAGATATAAATGTTCTACAATGTTTTTAAAAAGTTCCTGAAAAGATAGACAGTAATGTTCCAGAAACATCCTGAAAACGTGTAACATAATAATGATTTACATCACAATATAAACCATTAACCCAGAGTAAAAACTGATGTACTGGCCTGTCTCCTGGTGTACTGCCTGTCTCCTGGTGTACTGCCTGTCTCCTGGTGTACTGGGCTGTCTCCTGGTGTACTGGGCTGTCTCCTGGTGTACTGGCCTGTCTCCTGGTGTACTGGCCTGTCTCCTGATGTACTGCCTCTCTCCTGGTGTACTGCCTGTCTCCTGGTGTACTGTCCTGTCTCCTATTGTACTGGCCTGTCTCCTGGTGTACTGGCCTGTCTCCTGGTGTACTGCCTGTCTCCTGGTGTACTGCCTGTCTGCTGGTGTACTGGGCTGTCTCCTGGTGTACTGGGCTGTCTCCTGGTGTACTGGGCTGTCTCCTGGTGTACTGGCCTGTCTCCTGGTGTACTGCCTGTCTGCTGGTGTACTGGCCTGTCTCCTGGTGTACTGGGCTGTCTCCTGGTGTACTGGGCTGTCTCCTGGTGTACTGGCCTGTCTCCTGGTGTACTGCCTGTCTCCTGGTGTACTGGCCTGTCTCCTGATGTACTGGCCTGTCTCCTGGTGTACTGACTGTCTCCTGGTGTACTGCCTGTCTCCTGGTGTACTGGCCTGTCTCTGTTGATTTGGAGGAATGGTGTAAGGCCGGATAGGATTAATTTGTTTGCGTTTGCACTCGTTTCTCTCTGTTTCTTCGGGTCGGCGACTTTTTACTTTTGTTGTACTTTAGTACTGTTTGTACTTTAAAGCGTAAAAAACAGCCAGAATATGTTTAAATGTTCAATAAAAACATACAATGTCTAGATTTCACTCCGTTTTCCGCTCCGAGTTCAGCTGATCTAGTGGATTGCCATTCCGTTTATATAAAGCTACATTATTCTGTTCAGACTTCAGTAAGTAGGGTTTGTTGTGATTGTCTAGTTTAACCACACCCACTAAATTGAGTAAATAGATGTGTAATGTTTGAAATATTTGTTTCTAATATAAATAAACATCATTACATGGCACAGCAGTTAGTCTGTGGTATTATTTTATATGAACTTTGCTACTAAAATGACACCTTGAGAAATGTTCCCCGCTTTATTGAGGTTCTAGAGCATGTACTACTTTCGCAGTACTAATGTGTCTTATTTTTTATCGTTTTTATACGTACAGTTTTTACAGCAGAAAACAGAGTTAAACTGGAGTGGATTTAATGTACAGGGCCATCTCCAAAAAAATGATATCTTTGAAAAGTTACTTTATTTCAGTAATTCAGTTAAAAATATGAAACTCATATCTTATATAGATGTATTAAACACAGAGTGATCTATTTTAAGCGTTTATTTATTTTATGGTTGATGATTATGAAGCTTACAGCCAATGAAACCCAAAAATCTGTGGATCAGAAAATTAGAATATTATATAATTGGTACTTTCTGCAGTGTGGGCAGTGTGCCAAGTCCTGCTGGAAAATGAAATCCGCATCTCCATAAAAGTTGTTATCAGCAGAGGGAAGCTGTAAGATATGAAGTGCTGTAAGATTTTGTGTGAAAACAAAACTGCACTGACTTTAGACTTGATAATAAAACACAGTGGATCAACAGCAGCAGATGACAGACATGACTCTCCAAACCATCACTGATCATCAGTAAATTTTACATTTCATTTAAAGTAAATCAAGGGATCAGAGTCTGGAGGAAGAGTGGAGAGACACACAGTCCAAACTGCTCGAGGTCTAGTGTGAAGTTTCCACCAATCAGTGATGGTTTGGAGAGACATGTCTGTCATCTGCTGGTTTTGATCCACTGTGTTTTATTATCAAGTCTAAAGTCAGTGCAGTTTTGTTTTCCCACAAAATTATCTATGTAATATATGAGTTTAACATTTTGAACTGAATTACTGAAATAAAGTAACTTTTTTAATGATATTCTATTTTGAGATGGCCCTGTACAGTAACGATGCTAATAAACTATATCCCTGTTACCATTTCACAAAGTAACTTTAAAACTTTACACTGAAAACACAGGGGGAACATATTTAACCAGAGTCTGGGAAAAGTGGTTCCCCTATTGTTTAATAAAGCCATGTTGTGACAAATACTGCTTGTAAAAATAATTTATTTTTTCAACAGACTTCAGTTAAATGTTACCTTGTGTTTTCAGTGTAAAAGTGGTGCAGATAGTTTTAAAGTTTCTGGGTGAAATGGTAAAAGAGGATGGTTTATTAGCATCATTACTGTACATTACATCCACTACAGCTTCATTAATAAGAAAATGATTAAAATAAAAGCTTAAGTGAAGCTTTTTTGTTGTTTTTTTGTTTACATTTATTGACATTTAACTAATCAATAACTCATAAAGACTCATAAATCAGTTTTATCTATTATACGCCATAGTAAACAAAACTTTAATTCTTTAAAAAAATCTACACAGATTTCTCTCCTGAAAACTGTTTATTTGGGTGAGTAAAGCACTTCTGTTTATTTACAGTAAGCTTAGATTTACACATCTGTGACTGAAACGGTCGATAATGCAGACTTTACAGCGCAGCTACAAACAGAGCAGCAATGGAACTATCCGCATCACAGCAGTGCCAATATGACACGTTATAGCACTTCTCTCAGAGCCAATAGAAATAGAGCACATCACGCCCCTCCTGGGGGAAAACATTCTGCTCAGTTTTAATAGAAGTGAATGAGAATTTGGGGGTCAGCGAATTTTTAAACATATTTAATATAAAAAGTAAATAGCAGCTTATTTTCATATCCTTCCTCCTGAATAAAGGATCAGATATTTATATAATCTAAATATGATTGGACTCCCTCAGTGTCTGATTTCTGCTACAAAATCAGTGTGGAATAATGAGCTAGAGAGTGAAGAGCCAGAATCACTTATTTACACTGGTACCATTATTACCTCACCCAGATACCAGACAGAATAAACCAGTTACCTAATGTTTAGTAACACTAGACAGATGGTCATAATGTTTTAGCTTAATTTTATAAGCGCATTTATATAAGATGTAGTTCATCCCAAGGACACTAGATGGAGACTATTTTAGACTAGATTTCTCTATTTTACCTAGAAGAGTTTAAACATCTATAATTCTTATTATTTCAGCTTTATTATCACACTGTGTAAAGTTGAAATAAATAGTTACATTATTTTTACTGATTGATACAAAAGGTAAAATTTACACTATTCTTAATTTCTATTAAACATCTACCAAAAGTAGATTATATCTCAATACAAAAAGTGTGTTAATTGTGCAGAAAGTTTATTATTATGGTAAAGTTTAAAATATATAATATATGCATTTTATAAATATAAGTATATAGTTGAGGTACTGATCTTACTCTGGGAAACTCTTGTTCTAATCGAAGCTCAGTCTGAACTCAGTTTTATCAGTTAAAGCACAGCTGATAGATGATATAGAAAAAGAAAATCATAATTAAATAATTAAAATGTGAATTAAATGTGTTTCAGTTGATCTGATCGTGGTTTAATTTGATAGTAGATCCGGTTTAGTGGGAGTTTAGTTGTGGGTCAGGTGAACTGGTGCTTGTGTTACCAGAGTAAACAGGGTTAATTTAACACACAGCTGCTGCACTATGTTCACTATATGAAGTATCAGGCTGCTGGATTACAGTGAATAAAATACTTTTATTACACTTTATTAAGCTCCTCAGATTTACTCTGATTTTCCTCTAAATATAATTTTTACATGAATGCTTTGATGTGTGATTTAAAAATTGTACTATGTGAATATGAGACAACATTAATTCAGACTGATAGATTGAGGAAAATGCTGATAGTGGGACTAATAATATGGAAGAGTGCAGCTGTACTGGAGCATATAGCGAGTTATTACGTATTTTATTCAGAGAGATAATAACAGTTTTAATAAGATTAAGTCTAATGAAATATAGATCTGAACATTGTGATCACTAATATTCTCTTTATAAGCTCTGAAGGTGTTTTTGTGATTAACAGTAGAAAGACTTTCAACCAAGACTGGCTGATTAACTACATCTGTGGTTTTATTTATTTACTTTTGATAAATTATTTATTTACATTATCGTTTTAAGATTTATATATGTAACAAACACTACACTGATAGTGTAAATGTGAAAAAAATATATAACTTACTGTGGATGATGCGTTCATTCTTGATGTTAAATGCTGCAATCTGAGGGAGAAAACACATTTAACTAATCAATAACTCATAAAGACTCATAAATCAGTTTTATCTATTATACACTAAAGCATAGTTATCTTCATCAACTTGAACAATATCATGGTATTAAATATAAGTATTTTTATGTCAATACCTGCATGTAATAGTTTAAATGAGAGATAATTATAATCATTATTTATTATTAAAAATATCTGCCTATTATTTATGACTGAGACACAAAAGAATAATTTGATTAAAATAAAAAGTCAGTGTTTAATGTTTGAGGTAAATTAAAGGATATTACAGCTTGGTTCTCTTTAAATGTATCAGATTCTTACTCTCGCCCAAGAACTGACTGTTCACTCGCTGCCTAATATAACTATCCACCGCTCAACAGGAGTAAAGGTAATTTATTATTTAAAGTTATTCACATCACCTAACAGTGGTTTTAATGTTATGGCCGACTCTAATACAAATGTGTGTTATTTGTTGCACATAAACCAACACTTTCCTCAGCTGTATATTGCATTTTTCTAACATAAAACACAAATATTAAAAATAACTACTTAATTCAGAGCATGAGCCATTTCAGTAACAGACTTACTGTAAATTCCTGTATCAGTAAAATAAAACATATATATTCTGCAGATAAATAAATGATGGGAAGGAGCCTGTCCATGAAGAGAACCATCAATAACAGTGTTTACTGTTCACTGAAAACCAGCAGTAGAATAACAGTATTTTATTATTTAATTAGTTTAAACACTATTACATCAGAATTTACCATAAAATATAATCAGCAGGAAGGTTTAAGGAGTTTCCAGCGTAAACTCTCTGGAATCTCCGGCTGATGGAGGATAAATATTAGTTTAAAAATCTGTTAAACTGGCTCTTAAACTGAGGTAAAATTGGAGGATAACTTACTGTACTGTACTTTACTGGGGTAAATTAATTAAAATAACAGATAGCAGGGAGAAGAACAGTGAGAATAGTGGTAATTAGTTTAATCTAAACACTTAAAACTCTTCTTATTCAGGTACAGCAGCTAATAAATGCTATTTCTCCTCAGAAACTTCAGCAGCGTTTAGCTACAGCCAGTAATTTACCCGCTTCTGAACTTAAACTGCGCCTAAAACCAGCATTTAATTAGTCTAGATTAGTCTAAACTTCTTTAATCTCATCAACTTACCCATAAATTATTAGTGTTTCCTCCGTTTATTAAACAGTTTAAGAGAAACGGGGCTAATTCACTGCTAACTCTGTTAGCTGCTAACAGGCTAATGTGACAGGAATCTGACAGGAGAGCGTCTCGCGCCGAATCACAGCGCGCATAAAGAGCGCGTGAGGGCAGCGCTAATATAAACTACTGCTTTAAAACCACTGAAACTCACCTAAAATTACCTAAAATCACCTGAAATAACCTGAACTCACCCAAATACTCACATAAAATCGCCTGAACTCACCTGTCTCGCTGCTTCTAGAAACACCCAGGAGGAGTACTGATCTACAAACGCTGAAATAACCGAGTTATTAATCATCAAACTCGCTGATCCTTCCGCCGGGAAATGTAGTGCACTGATTTAAGTGCAATATTAAATCCAAAACCTGTAATCTGTGTGTGAGTGCCAGAATTATACCCTTTAATTATTTAGCTAAAGTAAATTGGTCTACAAAATATGTTTTTATTAAATAGAAAAATAAATGATATTATTGTGATATTATTGTATTATTATTATTAATGTTATATAAAAGAACCCAACACGAAAATTATCATATATAGCCATTAATAATGGACTTGTAATGCACTAAGACACGATTACAAGTTTTGGATTTTGTATTGCAACGAAAACATAAAAATATTAAGGATTTCAGAAGAAATGATAATATTATATACTATTTAATGTCATCTATTTGAGATTTTTTTTATTTAAAAAAGACACGTAAAATAATGTTTAATTTATCCATATAAGCAAACTATGTCTATTAGGATTTTGTTTTGTATATTTTAAAAGATAAATAAATTAATCAATTAAGTTTAAAAATTACTACTGATACTACTCACTACTACGAATATTAGCTTTAACAACAAACATATTACTACTAATGCACTAATATTAAACATGTTTAATAATTCTTTATTAATTGAATGAATGTAATCGTTTCTGATTCTGAGAGCTGATATGCCACAGATGACTAATTGGTCCAGCGGTCTACAGCGCTGCCACTATTAGCAGGAGGTTGCAGGTTTGAACCCCAGCTCATGCAGCTTTGCCATCAAGCTGTCGGTGCTCAGAGGGAGCACAATTGGCCCTGCGCCTTCTGGGTGGGTACAGTAGATGGCGCTCTCTCCAGCATCACTCCTAGGGTGATGTCTGCACCACAGGGAGTCTGTGAGCTGATGTATCGGAATCGAGTCGGTGCGCTTTCCTCCGAGTGCGCTGGCTGCTCAGTGGCTTCAGCATGTGCTAGTCTTCACTCTCCTGGTGTGTTGGGGCATCACTAGTGATAGGGGGAGTAATTGGCCATGTAATTTGGGGAGAAAATGCAAACATAAGAAATAAAATTATAAAAAAAAAAAAATCATACACAGAAAATTCACCTGACTACCTGATCACTCATACCAAATTCTCAAACACTAGAGGTCCCAAGCCTACGTTAGCCACAGACCTCCTCACAAATCTTCTTGCTGTAGTCGAACTTCTGATTAAACTTTTGGGACTTCAGTTTCACACTTTTCCTGCAAAACTGCCCCAAACTCCAGCCGAAATCCTCTGAGTTCATTCCTTTCCTTCTCATTCCAGACCAAGCAAATGGGAAATACTAGCAAAATTACAGAAGATACAGCCAATCAGCTTCTGTTCCAATACTTTTTTTTAATATTATAATAATCTGATCTTCTGTATGATTAGAGCAAGTTAACAAGTTGAGTAATACGGTTAATGTTTGAAAGTGAAATATATTTATATTTATATATGATTTAATGTATATTATTTTTGTAGGGATGTGACTATAAATATTTTATTTAAAATGTTGTTCTAGGAATCAGGTCATAAAACATTTGAATAGATATATTATAGTTTGAACAGAGCTGTAGATGTAAAAACACAGTTTTTAAAGGATCTAGTTTTATATCCAACACTAATCCAGCACACCTACTGTAGCTCCATTCAATACATGAGATTAAAAACACACATTCACACACTGTCCTGTAGAGATGATCTCAGGATGTACTGAGAGACTTTATGAGTTAAAGTAAGAAACTGATAAAGTGCTGTAAGGAACTTTACACAGACTTTTGGGTTTAATATATTCACTCTTTTTATTGTTTTATTTTTGCTACATCTTTTTCCTTTCTGACCTGTTCCTGCTGTAACACTAGCTGTATGTTTCCCACTGTGGGATTAAACAGATGATCTGATATTACAGTTTTTTTACAACTGTTTACACACATTTTCCAAGCTCTGTGTCTATTTTTCAAAACTCTACACACAAAACCCACAATTGCTCACACAAAATGCCTCAAATCTCCAGCAAGATGACACACAACATTCAAAATGTCATCAACACATCTCAAAAGCAAGCACTGACCTCACACTGCCAACACCTTTATCATAATATGACATTTTGGATTCATGGTGTGCACACTGTTGAACAAAACCTAAAGATCTTCTTTCATTCAGGGATTCTGTGTTTATTTCCATACAGAAGTGCAGAGAGAAGGTGAAATACTCACACACATAAACAGTTTTCAAACCCAAAATATAAATTTTTTCCAAATCAATGTTCGGATTATGGCTGCCACCGTGAATCGACTCAAGTTTGGCTGGACCCGCAGTCCAACCTCTCTCATGGTCAACCCATGGTTGATCACATGATCAACTAATGTAGCCCTAATCTCATCTGAGACAGCTCTCCTTGCTTCCCTTCTTTGCCTTTGTCCTCTTCCCTGTCCAACTCGTCCTCTTCCTCCCCTTCCAACTCCTCCTCCTCGAACCCGAACTCCTCGTGGACGTCCTCTGCCTCTACCAACTCTCCCAGCTCTCACTTTGTTTCATTCATGGTTCAAAACAGACATCTTGATATCTGATCTATTTATAGACCTATGCTTAGCCAATGATTCGTTGGTGTTCAATACAGTAATGAGTGTTTACACATGTGAGGGGTGGGAGTGAAGCACTGGTGATTTAGTGTGGCATTTTGATAGGTTGTGTTTGAAAGATGAAATCAAGTAACTTCCTGTTTGATCTTTGTGTGTTAGGTAGAAACTTGTGTGTAGAGTTTTGCAAAATGTGTGTTTGGAAATTGAAAACTGAGTCTTAGACTGAGAATTAGTGTGTGGTTTTGCAGATTTGGTGTGGGGTTATGGTGTTTGAAGGGCATGTTTAGAGAATTGTGTGACAAGTAAAGATTTAGTGTGTAAACAGTTGAAAAAAGCTGTAATGAGTTAATCTGTATCAGTAACTTTAGCTTTACAGATCAGCAGTGGAGTCTTTTAGTGCACTGCCGAGTTAAACACACTATCAGCTCATGAAATAACATCAGTATTAAAACGCTGATCTCTGCATGGAGATCTGTGAGACTCTGCAGAAGCTGAAAGATTAGTGGTGTTTTTACCGGAGATGGAGTCGCTCCACACGGTTTACACGTTATCTTATTTTTTGACGTCAGAGGAGAAATATATCACCTCTCTCTCTCTCTCTCTCCTCTCTCGCTCTCTCTCTCTCCTCTCTCTCTCTCCTCTCTCTCTCTCTCTCTCTCTCCTCTCTCTCTCTCCTCTCTCTCCCTGCTGAACACTGTGGAGTTAACTTCCAGTCGAGCTCCGTAAGTAACGACAGGTTAATTCCCGGGTTTTGTATTTAACCGCACTGCGCTGCTGCAGGAGAGACGGAAAGTAAGCAGTGATTGGATCTCCTCCTTACTTGTCACCAGAGCCATAGAGAGAGAGAGAGTCGCGACAACGGAAGTTCAAAATCCTTGATGGTCACGTGATTCATGGAGATTTCAGATAGTTCCAGGAAGTTCTTGGTGGGCAATTTGAGCCCATAAACACAGAGACAGAATTGCGATTTTGGTGCACTATATAAATAATAATATATAAATAATCCTCAATAAATTATCTATGTATAATGAAATTATATATATATATATATATATATATATATATATATATATATATATATATATATATATATATATATAATTTCATTATACATAGATAATTCATTGAGGATTATTGTGACCATATATTGACTTATTTAAGGCTTATGTTATTCTGTGTGAATCCAATATTGTAATCCATAAGAGACTTTTTATAGGCTAAAATTTTATGTTAATTAATATTAATTTTATGACACTGTGCAAAGACAGTTGCTACAAGTAAAATTTTAAGTTCAAAAGAAGATGGAGAAGTTTTGGCTTGCAGATATTAAGAGTTTACTGCAAAAATAATGAAATCAAAGGATACAAAGATCTGCAAATATTTTTAAGTCACCACCTGAATATTTCATGCAGAATTATTTGGATTAAGAAAGAGGAACCACATTATTTGCAACAGCTTTATTATTTTTTACAACAAACATGAGATGATATATAACTTTAAAGACTGATATCAGAATATAGAGAGGCTACATACAGAAAAACAAAGTACAGAACACATGTAAATCAACTAAAGGAAAATAGTACATTGCACATGTAAATAAACCAAAGAATCAGCACATATTACATAAAATGGGGTTTACTTGTGTAGTTCGGAAGAATGAACCCTGGGGAATACAAAAGCAGGAAGAGAATAAGAAAATTGAGACATGATTGCATTTAATACATGAATACAAATAAACATTTTGGAAACATAACCTACATTTTATTATTATTATTATTATTTAATATAAAATGAAGCCAAGAAAGATGATTGTATTAAAGTTGTTATATTTTGTATTCATTATTTACTTATTTTATATTTATATAAAACAAACAATAACACACACTTATATTTATTGGGTTTGTTTTGGCACACTATTACTAGTGCATCTCAGAAAACCTGAATATAATGATTTTTTTTTCTATCATAGTTTAATAAAAAAAAATCTGTCAAATTTTATAATCACTACATATAAAGAGACATATCCCAAAACTGTTTTTCTTTTACTTTTCTAAAAGCTCATGAAAAAAACAGAAATAATAAATCCCTAAAATATTTCATTTAAAACTTAAAATATAAATTGTTAGATGTGTCACTGTAAGCATAATTAATACAAAAGATGACTGTTAATTAAACAATATTAAACATTTCTTTTGAGATGCACTACTATTAAACAGAACTAATTATGCTATCTTAAATTATACATGCATTGGAAAGTGTTTTCCCTACTGTTGACAATATAGCCTTAATCAAACATATATAAACATATATAAAATAAATATTGGTCATATCACCTTAAATCATATCTCTGTTAAATTAGTAGTTACTTAGACAAACAGTAAGATAGCTAGTTAGCGTTAGCTACCTGAGCAATAGGTAGCTATCATTTAGCTAAATTCTGCAGTACTACTTAGTACTTAGTTTCCACAGTAGTCTGTATTTATTAAGCATTTATCTCTTGTTAGTGTTTAAAGTTCTTTCTGAAATGAATAGAGTTAAGCTTTATTTACCTAGCTAGTTAGGTTAGCATGGTCTACCTGGATATATAAGATATTTATTTATTTAGCTTAGCATGGTCTATTTGGACATATAAGATATTTGCAATATTTAGTTAGCTTAGCATGGTCTACCTGGATATATAAGATATTAAGATATTTAATTAGTTTAGCATGGTCTATCTGGATATATAAGATATTAGGATATTTAATTAGTTTAGCATGGTCTATCTGGATATATAAGATATTTAATTAGTTAGTTTAGCATGATCTATCTGAATGTATAAGATATTGATATATAAGATACTTACTTAGTTAGGTCAGCATTGTCTATCTGGATATATAAGATATTAAGATATTTAGGAATTTACAACTAATAGACTCTCAGTCATTAATGTTAAATGCCAGTAACTGTATTCGCGTTGTCCTGGCATAGATTTACTCCCCTAAATCTGCTTTTTAAGAGGGGGATCATTCACTAAAATGCTTTAATGCACGTGGTAATTAGATTCTGAGGTCCTGATAATACACAAACAAGTTTTTTAAGCGTACTAACCTGTAAAAGTGGATCACACATGGTGTATCCTGCTCCAGCTTCACTGTGCTGATAGTATTTGCTGCTAACTTCCGGGAACTATTGACAGGCTCCACGGTCCGCCATTGCTGTAAAAAACTGGTCCATTGGAGTGAACGGAGTTGACGCAACTCTCTCTCTCTATGGCTCTGCGCTAAAGTAAGCAGTGATTGGATCTCCTCCTTACTTGTCACTACCTTTTTACAGAACTAAATCAGTTCTGATTGGATTTCGTCCCTGACAAACATTTTCGTCTCGTTTTTATTTTTTTAATACTGTTTTTATTTAGTTATCGTCTCGTTTTTGTCTTGAAAAAAAAGCTTAGTTATCGAAGACTATGACGAAAATTATTCCTCAACGAAATGAACACTGATTCTAAAGCAGTGATTGGTTGATCTCCTCTGATTTACTCTCTTAGATCTCTGAGATCATCACCCCACAATTTGCTGGCTGGATCTCAGACTCTTCTTTATTCTAAAGGGGAACTCTGGTGTGAAATTAAATAATACAGCGCTTTTAGCCAAAGCTCCCAACAGGCCACAATGCTAGGAGCATAAAGTTACCTGTGGAAAGAAATCACTATTTTTACACCATTAATAAGCCTAAAGCTGTTTCACACTTCATGAGTAGAATTCAGAGAGCCCTGGTGTTTAAAAAATAGGCACAGAGAAATTTTAAAGTGATCAGAAAGTTTACTAACTGTGATTTTTAGTGTTGATAATGCTGAGTTCCCTTTCACTCACAGGGTCTCGCATCACTAATCTACTCATCAATGATGTTCATAAACATCAGGACCTCAGAGCATCTAAGGGCTGTGTGGAAGGAAGAACCTGGATTAGAACTTTCAGAAGAAGAGTGGAATCATGCACTGTGAAAAGGTCCATCACTGTTTACATTTCAGTAGAAACAGAACAGCTTACTTTTATCTAAGTGTTGATAATCTTGTAATAGGTGTTATAAAGCTCTATGAAATTAGAACATGTATGTTTGGAAAGTCCTGTGTTTATCCCTGTATTCAGTCATTTTATTTACTTTTTGTTATTTCTTCTTCTTTATGTAATTGTGTAAAATTCATGCATTGTATTGTTGCATGTATTTGTAAATTCAGACCTGAAAATGTATAAATCAAATAAAAAAAAAAGACTCAGGACTCAAATACTGCAACTCAAATACTTTATTAAATACGTAGGGGTACAGTGGGTTCTCTAAACGAGCAGATTCAACACCAGTAAACAGCAGCCAGAGAAAATCAACATACCATAAACGATATATATATAGTACATATTACAATATATATATATATATATATATATATATACTAGGGGTGTCACGATGGAAATGATGTCATGGTCTCGAGCCTCGAAGTGAAAAAGAGGATGGACGATCCCTCCCTCTAAGCTACGCTAATGGTGCAACACACTGTAGCCGACGCCGCGGACATTGTGACTGCTCAAAGAGCAGCTCTTTCTCCAGAGAATGTGAACATTCTCATCTTCTTAAAGAAAAACTTAAAACATATATAAAAATAACAGCTGTTTTGTCTAGCCTCAAATATGTTAATAGTTTTGGTACCTTAAGGAGCATATTTCTCTCAGATAAAGTTAATAATATATCTTTATTAAAGAAAAAGTCTTAAAATCTTATTGTTCATGTTTAACTGTTATAGTAGGATAGAGTTCAGTTTGTTAAGGCTCTAATTGTTCTATTATTTTGTACATGACTGTTCCTGTATTTTTGTATTATTTATTTTATTATGTTGCACATTGCTGTTTTAATAGTGCACACTGCTGCTACCAAAAAAAGCCACTAGATGGCATTACATATATATCTTAATTAAATTATTAAAATTTGACCATTAGTGCCTAATGTGGTGTATTACAGATCACTTGTATGACTTTGCATCACTTATATCAAGCCCACCTTTTGAAATAAGATATTGTAAATTTGATGAATCAAACCAATGACTGACCATAGACTAATCTAAAACTGGCATAGGCCTCTCTGCTGTAAAAAAAAAAAGAAAATCGAGAATCGAATCGAATCGTGATCCTAAAATCAGAAATAAAATGGAATCGAGGATTTAGAGAATTGTGATATATATATATATATATATATATATATATATTACAATAATCACTAGCAGTGTGCTGAATGATAAAGGAATAAGGACTTTTTTGTGATTATATATATTTATTATTGAAAGAATGTAAAATACAGTTTATCATATACAGATAAAGAATAGATGAAACAAAGGGGTTAAAAAATTAAGAAGAGCAAAAGAGAAAAACAAAAAAACAAAAAGTGACGTTTAAAATTTAACCCACATCAATGGTGCTGTCACACACACACACACACACACTATACACACACACACATACGAACACTATACACACATACACACACACTACACACACTATACACACACACACACACACACACACACACACACACACACACACACACACAATACACAGAAACACACACACACTCACACACACAGGGTTATTCTATTTTACACAGAGTCACTGAGGAGCCAGAATAACGAATCCTAATCCCTGCATAGAGGGGCTGAGTAAAGGTGGTGTAGAATGTGTGTAAGTGTGTGAGAGTGTGTGAGTGTGTATCAGAGGAGACTCTGTAGAAGGACAGAGTGCCGGAGGGACAGTCCACATACACTCCTACTCTCCTACAGCCGGAGGGAGGAGTGGAGAGAACAGTGCTGTTATTATTGTGAAGAACAGAGTAACTGTTATCAGAGCAGCTCAGACTCCAGGAGTTTATATTCCCTCCAAACCCACAGTCTGATCCCCATCCTTTCCTGCTGATGGTTTTATAACTCAGAGCTACAGCAACTCCTCCTCCTCCAAATATCCCTCCTCTCCACTCAGCCTCCCAGTAACAGCGTCCAGTATCACCAGTATCACCAGTATCACCAGTATCACCAGTTACACCAGTTACACCAGTATCACCAGTTACACCAGTAACACCAGTTAGACCAGTATCACCAGTTACACCAGTTACACCAGTATCACCAGTTACACCAGTTACACCAGTTACTCTCTCTCTACTCAGAACCTGCTGATAATAATCAAATCTCTCTGGATGATCAGGATACGACTGCAGCTCCTCTCTCCACTCCACCCTCCTGTTCTCCTCACTCAGAGAGAGATATCCGTTTACACATTACACACACACTACACACACACACACACACTACACACACTACACACACACTACACACACACTACACACACTACACACACATTACACACACTACACACTCACATTACACACACATTACACACACATTACACACACTACACACACATTATACACACACACTACACATTACACACACACACTACACACACACTACCAGTAACAGCGTCCAGTATCACCAGTAACACCAGTATCACCAGTATCACCAGTTACTCTCTCTCTACTCAGAACCTGCCAGCACTTATCAAATCTCTCTGGATGATCAGGATACGACTGCAGCTCCTCTCTCCTCCTCTCCACCCTCCTGTTCTCCTCACTCAGAGAGAGAAGAGGGTTTACTGTGTTTAGATCCAGTGTGAAATCACAGCCGTCTGGAAACAAGAACACACACATTACACACACATTACACACACATTACACACACTACACACATATTACACACATATTACACACACATTACACACACATTACACACACATTACACACACATTACACACACATTACACACACTACACACACACTACACACACACACACACATTACACACACACATTACACACACACATTACACACACATTACACACACACTACACACACATTACACACACATTACACACACTACACACACACTACACACACACATTACACACACACAACACACACTACACACATACTACACACACACACACACAATCTACACACTCACATACACACACTACACACACATTACACACATTACACAAACTACACACATTACACACACTACACACACATTACACACACATTACACACACACTATAAACATTACACACACTACACACACAAACTACACACACATTACACACTACACACACATTACACACACACTACACAAACATTACATACTACACACAAACTACACACACACTACACACACACTACACACACTACACACACACTACACACACATTACACACTACACACACATTACACATTACACACATATACTATATACATATTACACACACATTACAAACACTACACACACATTACACACACTATACACTTTACACACACACACTACACAAACATTACACACAATACATACACATTACATACTACACACACTACATACACATTACACACACTACACACACAAACTACACACACACACATTACACACACTACATACTACACACACTACACACACATTACACACACTTTACACACACTACACACATTTCACACACAAACATTACACACACAATACACACATTACAAACAAAAACATTACACACACTACAAACACATACTACACACACATTACACAAACTACACACACAAACTACACACACATTACACACAAATTACACACACACTACACACACACAACACACACACTACATACACATTACACAAACATTACACACACTACACACACATTACACACACTATACACATTACACACACTACACACATTACACACACACTACACACACACATTACAAACAAAAACATTACACACACTACAAACACATACTACACACACATTACACACACATTACACACAATACACACAAACATACTACACACACATTACACAAACATTACAGACAGACTACACAAACATTACACACACACACTACACACAGATTACACAAACATTGCACAAACATTACATACACTACAGACATTACACACACATTACACACACTATACACATTACACACACTAAACACAGACAATACACATTACACACACTACACACACATTACACACACACTACACACACTACACACACATACTACACACATTACAAATACTACACACACACTAAACAAACTTACACACACATTACACACATTACAAACACATTAAACATGCATTACACAAACACTACACATGCACTACACACATTAAACACACTACACACATACTACACACACTACACACACATTACACACACCACAAATTAAACACACTACACACAAATTACACATTACAAACACATTACACATACATTACACACACTACACACACATTTACACACACACAAACATTACAAACAAAAACTTTACAAACACACTACACACATTAAACACATTACACACACTACACACATACTACAAACACACATACTACACACACACTACACACAAATTACACACACATTACATAAACTACACACATTACAAACACTACAAACACTACACAAACCACACACCACACACTACACATATTACACACACTACACGCACATTACACACACATTACACACACTACACACACATTACACACACATACTACACACACTACACATAAATTACACACACATTACATACACTACACACATTACAAACACACTACACACACATTACACACATTACAAACACTACACACACCACACACTACACACACTACACACACATTACACACACTATACACACTACACACACACACCACACACATTACACACACTACACACACATTACACACACCACACATTACGCACACTACACACAAATTACACATTACAAACACATTACACACACATTACACACACATTACACACACACACACACACACATTACAAACAAAAACATTACACACACACACTACACACGCACTACACACATTAAACAAATTACACACACTAAACACATACTACACACACATTACACACACACACACACACTACACACACTACACATAAATTACACACACATTACATACACTACACACATTACAAACACACTACACACACATTACACACACTACACACATACACACACATTACAAACACACTACACACACCACACACATTACACACACTACACACATTACAAACACTACACACACCACACACTACACGCACATTACACATTACACACACACATTACACACACTACACACATTACACACACATTACAAACATATTACACAAACATTACAAACACACATCACACACTACACACATTACACACTACACAGACACTACACCCACATTACACGCATAATATACACACAATATACACACATAATAGACACATTACACATACACTACACACATTACACACATTGCTCACACACTACACATTTCACACTACACACACATTACACATTACACACAATACACACTACACACATTACACACACAACACACATTACACACACTAAACACACATTACACACATATTACACACATATTACACACAAAATATACACACATGACACACTGCACACACTACACATTAAACACATTACACAAATATTACACAAATTACACACACACTACACACACATTACACACATATTACACACACTACACACACTACACACATATTACACACATCACACTCGTGTGTGTATTGTATGTGTGTAATGTGTAACGTGTAAGTGAAGTGTTTGCGTGTGTGAGGTGTGTGTGTGAGTGTAGTGTGTGTGTAGTGTGCATGGTGTGTGTGTGTGTATGTGTGTGTGAGTGTGTTTGTGTAGTGTGTGTATGTGTGTGAGTGTATGTGTGTGTAGTGTGTGTGTGTGTAGTGAGTGTGTGTAGTGTGTGTGTGAGTGTGTGTGAGTGTGTGTGGGTATGTGTGTGTGTAGGTGTGTGAGTGTGTGTGTAGTGAGTGTGTGTGTGTAGTGTGTGTGTGAGTGTGTGTGAGTGTGTGTGGGTGTGTGTGGGTATGTGTGTGTGTAGGTGTGTGAGTGTGTGTATGTGTGTGAGTGCTTAGGTGTGTGTGTGTGAGTGTGTAGTGTGTGTGAGTGTGTGTGTGTTTGTGTGTGTAGTGTGTGTATGTGTGTGAGTGTGTAGTGTGTGTCTGTGTGTGTGAGTGTGTAGTGTGTGTGTGTAGTGTGTGTGTATATATGTTTGTGTGTGTGTGGTGTGTGTGTAGTGTGTGTGTGTAGTGTATGTGTGTGTAGTGTGTGTGTGTGTTTTTGTGTGTGTGGTGTGTATGTGAGTGTGTAGTGTGTGTAGTGTGTGTATGTGAGTGTGTAGTGTGTGTAGTGAGTGTGTAGCGTGTGTAGTGTGTGTATGTGAGTGTGTAGTGTGTGTGTAGTGTGTGTAGTGTGTGTATGTGAGTGTGTAGTGTGTGTATGTGAGTGTGTAGTGTGCGTAGTGTGTGTATGTGAGTGTGTAGTGTGTGTGAGTGTGTAGTGTGTGTATGTGAGTGTGTAGTGTGTGTAGTGTGTGTATGTGAGTGTGTAGTGTGTGTATGTGAGTGTGTAGTGTGTGTTTGTGTGTGTGTGGTGTGTAGTGTGTGTGTGGTATGTATGTGAGTGTGTAGTGTGTGTAGTGTGTGTATGTGAGTTTGTAGTGTGCGTAGTGTGTGTATGTGAGTGTGTAGTGTGTGTATGTGAGTGTGTAGTGTGTGTATGTGAGTGTGTAGTGTGTGTAGTGTGTGTGTAGTGTGTGTAGTGTGTAGAGTGTGTAGAGTGTGTAGTGTTTGTAGAGTGTGTAAGTGTATGTGAGTGTGCAGTGTGTATGTGAGTGTGTAGTGTGCGTATGTGAGTGTGTAGTGTGTGTATGTGAGTGTGTAGTGTGTGTATGTGAGTGTGTAGTGTGTGTATGTGAGTGTGTAGTGTGTGTGTGTATGTGAGTGTATGTGAGTGTGTAGTGTGTGTAGTGTGTGTATGTGAGTGTGTAGTGTGTGTAGTGAGTGTGTAGCGTGTGTAGTGTGTGTATGTGAGTGTGTAGTGTGTGTGTAGTGTGTGTAGTGTGTGTATGTGAGTGTGTAGTGTGTGTATGTGAGTGTGTAGTGTGTGTAGTGAGTGTGTAGCGTGTGTAGTGTGTGTATGTGAGTGTGTAGTGTGTGTATGTGAGTGTGTAGTGTGTGTATGTGAGTGTGTAGTGTGTGTAGTGTGTGTATGTGAGTGTGTAGTGTGTGTATGTGAGTGTGTAGTGTGTGTATGTGAGTGTGTAGTGTGTGTGTAGTGTGTGTATGTGAGTGTGTAGTGTGTGTGTAGTGTGTGTATGTGAGTGTGTAGAGTGTGTAGTGTGTGTAGAGTGTGTATGTGAGTGTGTAGTGTGTGTATGTAGAGTGTGTAGTGTGTGTATGTGAGTGTGTAGAGTGTGTAGTGTGTGTGTAGTGTGTGTATGTGAGTGTGTGTGTGTAGTGTGTGTAGAGTGTGTAGTGTATGTGAGTGTGTAGTGTGTGTATGTGAGTGTGTAGTGTGTGTAGTGTGTGTGTGTAGTGTGTGTATGAGTGTGTAGTGTGTGTATGTGAGTGTGTAGTGTGTGTATGTGAGTGTGTGTGTGTATGTGTGTGTAGTGTGTGTAGAGTGTGTAGTGTATGTGAGTGTGTACAGTGTGTATGTGAGTGTGTGTAGTGTGTAGTGTGTGTGTAGGTGAGTGTGTAGTGTGTGTATGTGAGTGTGTAGTGTGTGTATGTGAGTGTGTAGTGCGTGTAGTGTGTAGTGTGTGTATGTGAGTGTGTAGTGTGTGTATGTGAGTGTGTAGTGTGTGTATGTGAGTGTGTAGTGTGTGTAGTGTGTGTATGTGAGTGTGTAGTGTGTGTATGTGAGTGTGTGTATGTGAGTGTGTAGTGTGTGTGTAGTGTGTGTATGTGAGTGTGTAGTGTGTGTAGTGTGTGTGTATGTGAGTGTGTAGTGTGTGTATGTGAGTGTGTAGTGTGTGTATGTGAGTGTGTAGTGTGTGTATGTGAGTGTGTAGTGTGTGTAGTGTGTGTGTAGTGTGTGTATGTGAGTGTGTAGTGTGTGTGTAGTGTGTGTATGTGAGTGTGTAGAGTGTGTAGTGTGTGTAGTGTGTGTATGTGAGTGTGTAGAGTGTGTATGTGAGTGTGTAGTGTGTGTATGTAGAGTGTGTAGTGTGTGTATGTGAGTGTGTAGAGTGTGTAGTGTGTGTGTAGTGTGTGTATGTGAGTGTGTGTGTGTGTAGTGTGTGTAGTGTATGTGAGTGTGTAGTGTGTGTATGTGAGTGTGTAGTGTGTGTAGTGTGTGTGTGTAGTGTGTGTATGTGAGTGTGTAGTGTGTGTATGTGAGTGTGTAGTGTGTGTATGTGAGTGTGTGTGTGTGTATGTGTGTGTAGTGTGTGTAGAGTGTGTAGTGTATGTGAGTGTGTACAGTGTGTATGTGAGTGTGTGTAGTGTGTGTGTAGGTGAGTGTGTAGTGTGTGTAGTGTGTGTATGTGAGTGTGTAGTGCGTGTAGTGTGTAGTGTGTGTATGTGAGTGTGTAGTGTGTGTATGTGAGTGTGTAGTGTCTGTATGTGAGTGTGTAGTGTGTGTAGTGTGTATGTGAGTGTGTAGTGTGTGTATGTGAGTGTGTGTATGTGAGTGTGTAGTGTGTGTGTAGTGTGTGTATGTGAGTGTGTAGTGTGTGTATGTGAGTGTGTAGTGTGTGTAGTGTGTGTGTATGTGAGTGTGTAGTGTGTGTATGTGAGTGTGTAGTGTGTGTATGTGAGTGTGTGTATGTGAGTGTGTAGTGTGTGTAGTGTGTGTGTAGTGTGTGTATGTGAGTGTGTAGTGTGTGTGTAGTGTGTGTAGTGTGTGTATGTGAGTGTGTAGAGTGTGTAGTGTGTGTAGTGTGTGTATGTGAGTGTGTAGAGTGTGTATGTGAGTGTGTAGAGTGTGTAGTGTGTGTGTAGTGTGTGTATGTGAGTGTGTGTGTGTAGTGTGTGTAGAGTGTGTAGTGTATGTGAGTGTGTACAGTGTGTATGTGAGTGTGTAGTGTGTGTGTGTAGTGTGTGTATGTGAGTGTGTAGTGTGTGTATGTGAGTGTGTGTGTGTGTGTGTGTAGTGTGTGTAGAGTGTGTAGTGTATGTGAGTGTGTACAGTGTGTATGTGAGTGTGTGTAGTGTGTGTGTATGTGAGTGTGTAGTGTGTGTAGTGTGTGTATGTGAGTGTGTAGTGTGTGTATGTGAGTGTGTAGTGCGTGTAGTGTGTAGTGTGTGTATGTGAGTGTGTAGTGTGTGTATGTGAGTGTGTAGTGTGTGTATGTGAGTGTGTAGTGTGTGTATGTGAGTGTGTGTATGTGAGTGTGTAGTGTGTGTGTAGTGTGTGTATGTGAGTGTGTAGTGTGTGTATTGTGTAGTGTGTGTGTAGTGTGTATGTGAGTGTGTAGTGGTGGAGTGTGTGTGTGTAGTGTGTGTATGTGAGTGTGTAGTGTGTGTGTAGTGTGTGCAGTGTGTGTAGTGTGAGTGTGTAGAGTGTGTAGTGTGTGTATGTGAGTGTGTGTGCAGTGTGTGTAGTGTGAGTGTGTAGAGTGTGTAGTGTGTGTATGTGAGTGTGTAGTGTGTGTGTGTAGTGTGTGTATGTGAGTGTGTAGTGTGTGTAGTGTGTGTGTGTAGTGTGTGTAGTGTGAGTGTGTAAAGTGTGTAGTGTGTGTATGTGAGTGTGCAGTGTGTGTAGTGTGTGTGTGTGTGTATGTGTAGTGTGTGTATGTGAGTGTGTAGTGTGTAGTGTGTGTAGTGTGTCTATGTGAGTGTGTAGAGTGTGTAGTGTGTAGTGTGTGTAGTGTGAGTGTGTAAAGTGTGTAGTGTGTGTAGAGTGTGTAGTGTGTGTGTAGAGTGTGTAGTGTGTGTAGTGTGTGTGTAGTGTGTGTAGTGTGTGTGTAGTGTGTGTGTGTAGTGTGTGTGTAGTGTGTGTATGTGAGTGTGTAGTGTGTAGTGTGTGTATGTGAGTGTGTAGAGTGTGTAGTGTGTGTAGTGTGTGTGTAGAGTGTGTAGTGTGTGTAGTGTGTGTAGTGTGTGTAGAGTGTGTAGTGTGTGTAGTGTGTGTGTGTAGTGTTTGTGTGTAGTGTGTGTGTAGTGTGTGTAGTGTGTACTAGGGCTGCACGATATGTAAAATGTTACATTGTATTGTTTTAGTTTTCTGAGATGTATATTGTGATATTACACAATGCAGGACCCGTGATGTCACCGGCCCCGCCCCCACCCGCACGTTGTCTCACCACAGAGACCCGGACCGTTTCCCAATACACAAGAACACAAGTCTGGACTCCTGTACTTGGTGAGTACGGACTTGGGAAGTTGGGATGGCGAGTGTGTACTCCGAGGACGGGAGGAGCTGAAAACACAGGAGCACATTTTCACCTAGCCGCTTTCTTAACAAATAAACACATATCTGAAGTCTAAAGCCCTACATTCTCCCTAAAAATAACTTCAAACATTATTTTACCACACAGCAGTACTGTTTTAAAAACATACAGGTGCTTCTCCTCCTGCATTACACTGATACTGCTGAGAGGTGCATTCTGGGATATCGGGCTGTGACAAGTTCACACAAGTCACCTTCCATGCATCCTCTATGAAGTGGGAGGAGCAAGAACACATCCGGGTATTAGTTGTGTGCTTGGCTAACTGTGATCTACTGAATTGGAACAGTTCTTGGGCTGCGACTGATGACGTTTCCCGAGTCCACAAGAACACAAGTACTGACAAGAACCGGACCGACCGAGAGCTGAGTCAGCGCTTTAGAGTCAGCTAATCACTCAAAACCCGAGAAAAACAGCAGAACAACCATAACTAAGCATTTAAATGGCCTTTTAAAAGGTAAATAAGAGCGTTTATTTTTCTGGGATTAAAAGCATGAATTCAATTTAACTGGAAATATCTGCACTGCTAAACTGTGCAGAACTGAGGTGCACAGCTTTATACTCGCTGTCTCAGGCCGTTACAGGGTTCATACGCTTTTCAACTAAAACATTTCCACGACTTTTCCAAACGTCTTGTTGGAATTTAAACATGTACAAAAATACACTAGTGTATGAAGATCTGCCAGAGACAAAGAATTCTTGGTGTACAGACACAGCTGTCACAAAGCAGCAGAGACGGCCGAGTGAGTAAACAAAGCTGACCTATGACCTAGGTGATCTAACTATGCAGAAACAACATGGTCAGTCCTTATAAGGAAAAAACCAAAAGGGTCTGTCCTAACGTAGAAGTAGAGTCAAAAGGTAAAGACAGATTTGTGCATTCAAATCACCAGGTATGTACGTACTACGCTGTACAAGATTGTAGAAATGTTCCTGGTCCGAGGAGACGAGTTAGTTGGTAACAGACGGTCAGGGGTTACGTGCTCACTGCAATAAACCCTGCATCTCTTTGTTCCTGAACTCTGCTTACTTTTTGTTTGGTAAAGACTAGTTTTTGAGATACCTACTGTTGGAAAGAAGGAAAACAAAAAACCCAACAGTTTTCATGACCGTCTTTAAAATATCAGTGCAGACATGAACAATAAAACTAAAAATGTTAAAACTGATTATAGTAGGCCTATATCTTACTTAAAATGTATTTAAATAAAAAAACATTTCTTTCAGCAATGCTGACAATTTTCTATAATAAAATGTGTGTTAAATCCTGAGAGCTCTATTGTGTACAACTGAATTAACTCTGAGCTGATTCCAACACCAGGAGAACTGAACAGTTTACAGTATAATAATCACTATTAGAAGCAACCAGCTAATAATTTATTTATTTTTCCTTTTAAAATGGGCACAAAAATAAAATATTAAAGCAGATTTTTTTGGTCATAGAGATTTTTTTTTCTATTGAACTATTTAACATGTAATACGTTTAATATAAAACCTCACTTATCAATTAGTAGAATGAAGCAAAAGTAAACAAATGTCACTTACTTTTAGAGCCACTCTAAAATATTAGTAAAGAAAACTACACTGTTGCATCGAGCTCTCAGGTTATGTTGTAACAGAAACTAAAACAGAACTAGTCATTTTCCTTTTAATTTTAACATTTATTTTTTAATGTACACGATGGAAACTGATCTACACTGAATAAGATAACCCTCCTTCAAACACACCTCTGATATCTCTCAGTCTCAGTGCTATAGGCAGCGGCGGGCGCGCGGGGTCTCGCTGTGTTTTGGAGAAGTTAAATCCGGACAGTCTGTATCACAGTTTAAAGGAACAGAGAGATTTCTGCGCTTTAGTGCTGCAGGGTAACCATGCTGTTCCCGGAGGTAAACACCGGGGCGTGTTTAGTTAGCTAACGCTAGCTAGCTCCGTGCTGCTTCTCCTGTGTAACGTTACAAATATCCCATTCCTGCAGTTGGGGTCCTCGCGTCTCTGCCTTTCTTTAGTCTGAATGAAGCCGGACAGCATTAAATCAGCATGTTTCTCTCACTGAGTGAATTACAGTTACAGTGCAGCAGCTGAAGCTCCGCTCAGATTTGCTGTTTTCAAATTCCGTGACTTTTCCAGGTTTCGTGACCGTATGAACCCTGCGGTTACCTCGTGTTTACACCCCCTCCCCCTCCACCTCCCCTCACCATCAATCCCCCCGGCTGAACAGGGGCTGGCCACCTCCTGTTCAGTTGTCAGCTGTGTGTTTATTTATGTTACCTGTTCTCTGTCTGCGAGAGGTTTTAGTCCAACGTGCTCAAAACCTCAGTCTTCCATGTTTATAACAGCCAACCAAAATGATATAAGAAGACAATAGATAAATGAATAGGCTATAGATAGGTGTTAATTAAAATAAAATGAAAAGATATAGAAATAAACTATTCAACTCATGCTCATCGAATAAAGACTAAGTTGAGAGAGGCGGCGCTGTTCACTCAGAACGCTGTGTATCTACTTCTTGTGTCAAGAATCAAAACACTGCAACATGAGTTTTTATTGCCTTACGTGACATCGCAGATCCCGCCATGTGACTATTGCACATGCGCACATCGCTATGTTGATGCTTAAACGATATACCGTGCAGCCCTAGTGTGTACTGTGTGTATGTGAGTGTGTAGTGTGTGTATGTGAGTGTGTACTGTGTGTAGTGTGTGTATGTGAGTGTGTAGTGTGTGTATGTGAGTGTGTAGTGTGTGTATGTGAGTGTGTAGTGTGTGTATGTGAGTGTGTACTGTGTGTAGTGTGTGTATGTGAGTGTGTAGTGTGTGTATGTGAGTGTGTACTGTGAAGTGTGTGTATGTGAGTGTGTAGTGTGTGTAGTGTGTATGTGAGTGTGTAGTGTGTGTATGTGAGTATATACTGTGTGTAGTGTGTGTACTGTGTGTATGTGAGTGTGTAGTGTGTGTAGTGTGTGTATGTGAGTGTGTAGTGTGTGTATGTGAGTGTGTAGTGTGTGTATGTTATTAATAAACATTGTTATTTAATAATAATTTGCTTCTTCAGTGTTGTAATGTTAATTTACATAATTCTGAACAGATTTCGCTCATTTAAAAAGCCTGAAAAAGTTTTTAAAGCTCAGTTTTAACTTTTTACTCATGAAGAAATGTGGGGTTTAAATCAGGCTCGGGTTCATAATGACAGTTTATGGGTCGGGCTGGATTCTTTGGGTCTGATCTTAACTCTAGCGTACACTGTGTGATTATTTTAACGGAGAGCGTTGTGGATAACTCACACTGCACGTTTGAATGGTTTGTTGTATTTGAACAGCGACAGATGCAGCTGAAGCTCATTCTCACTCATTCTCTCTCTAATCGTACAGTTTTAGAAATACAAAATCACATCGAGAAACTGAGTTCAGACAGAGATAAAACTCAGTTCAGTTCAATAAACCTAAGATGAGTTCATCAAATATTGTAGAAGATAAAGAAGAGGATGAGCTTTTGCTGATTCCATCATTTAAAAGTGAAATGTAATGTAATGTACGTGTGTGTGTGTGAGTGTAGTGTGTGTGTGTGAGTGTTGTGTGTGTGTGAGTGTAGTGTGTGTGTGAGTGTAGTGTGTGTGTGAGTGTAGTGTGTGTGTGTGAGTGTTGTGTGTGTGTGAGTGTTGTGTGTGTGTGAGTGTAGTGTGTGTGTGTAGTGTGTGTGTGTGTGTGTGTAGTGTGTGTGTGTGTGTGTGTGAGAGAAAACTTACATTTCTTTAATCCAGGTTTGATTCTTATTTCGCCTCCATGTTCCATTCTAAACACACACACACACACACACACACACACAGACACACACAGACACACACAGACACACACAGACACACACAGACACACACAAACACACACACACACACACACAGACACACACAGACACACACACAGACACACACACAGACACACACACAGACACACACACAGACACACACACAGACACACACACACACACACACACACACACACACACACACACACACAGATCAGCAGGGTGTGAGAGTGAAATGCAGAGTTTCTCTCTCTGGGTTTATATTAGTGAACATGGTGAAGGAATATGAAGTTCTGGATTTTCCTGATACACAATAATTAACGTTAATCCTTATGAAGAAACACCCACTCCTTTATAACACCATTAACACAATTAGAGGAAACCAGAGCCTCAGATTTAAATTTTAATATCTAATAACAGATTCAATATGCTGTCACACTTTAGCTTCTTCTTTTATTCACAGCCTCTAGGGGGCGTGAGGGAGAATTATAGGGTCTCTGTTTAGAACAGGTGAAGAAGTAAAGGCTGAACCATAAAGATCCAGCTACAAAGGAAACATGGAATCTTCAACTTTTAACCAACAAACATGTGGACTTTACTTTACTCTAAACTCTGATGAGCTCAATCCATTTTATTAACACCTGAAACGCTGTGATTTATGAATAACGTACATTGAGGGTTCATCACGCTACGAACTCTGTAGTCCAGAACTCTAATCTTTACGTTCTGTCTATGGGCAAACTCTGATCCTGAACTTGGATTATTATTATTCCTGTGTTGATCTGAAGCTGGATGATATGAGTTGCTTTCAGCTTATAATATTATTTCAGTTTAAAATACAAAATCCACATCAAAAGGCTGAATACACTACATCTGTATATGCACTGTGCACTTTATTATTAAAAATATATTAATTTAACTGAGAAAATGTAGCTCATTCTAACAAAGGGTAACACTGGACTCTCTAAACAGTTGATCACTCTTCTTTTATCTCTAACTGACCCTCATCACTCTATCTAACATCTGCAGCACACCTGAATCTTCCCCCTGAGTACTTCTTCATACCTGAGTGTCTCCAGTGAGCAGTGTGCATCCTCCAGTCTGGCAGAAAGAAGCTTTTCTCCTGAGTCTCCTGGGTGGTTGTAGGTCAGATCCAGCTCTTTCAGGTGGGAGGGGTTTGAACTCAGAGCTGAAGCCAGAGAAGAACAGCCTTTTTCTGTGATCATACACCCAGATAATCTAGAGAGAAAGAAAATTAGAGTAAGTTATTAACAGAGAGAGAAAGAGTGACAGTGGCAGACTGAGAGATATGAGTAACATGATTAACACTATAATAGCTGAATCTCTAAGAAAAAATAGCATCTCAATGTAAAAAATACATTCAGAAATCCTAATTAAAATAAAAAAGTAATTGTAAAATTTCCATTGATAAATCACACGTTCAAATGTATTTAATGTCTGATATACTCTACTCTCTAGGAACACAGATTATCATGTCATGAAACCCACACCATACCAGTATGCACCTCTTAAACTTTGGAAACAGAAGTGTTATTGACGGAGTACAGGCACATTGTAATAATTTGGTTTGAGTTCCTCTCGCCTGAAATTGTTTCAATGTTGCCTGTGAATTATAATATTGTATAATAAACTACCACTGCCCCGACTACTGAATTGGGATGCAGCCAGGAAGAACCACCCTTAAGGAGATAGGGAACCCAAAACGGGCAGAAACTGAAGTCAAGCCGAGTGCGGCAGAGAGAAAGGAAAAAGTTCATACAGCCTCATGTGCCAGATTTGTCATGCTTGCGGGCCACATTTGGCCCGAGGGCCGCCTATTGCCGACCCCTGCCATAAACCCTCCACAGAGATTCCCCACAACAATCCATGTAATCGTTCCAGCACGACAAAATCTGACAAAAAATCTGCATCAACCCATATTAATAGCGGACGATGTAGATTATGTACACTTTTCAATATGGTCCTGGTGTATATTTTATAGATAAAGATCTTGGTAAAGCACTGAATATTTCTTCACATTTATCATTTTGTAATGAACCAACTAACCTGAGAATCTGCAGTTTACAGTGTAAACTCCTCAGTCCAGCAGAAAGCAGCTCCACTCCTGAATCCTGCAGGTCATTGTTACTGAGATCTATTTCCTTTATGGAGACGTTTTCCAGCTTCAAAACTGATCCCAGACTTTCACATGTCTTTTCTCCAAGATTACATGAAGCTAGTCTACAAAATGAGGAAAGCACAGCAGATTTTACTTAAGAATAGGCATAATGAAAGTTTTTTTATTATAAAGTAAATCCATAGCATTTATGATAATGTAACAATAAGAAATGGCTGAAAATGAGTCTTATATTATTAATAATCCATTTTAGGTTTATTAGAACATCCAACAATCTCAAAGTATAAAATACAGGAAAAAAATAGTGATTGGCAGTGTTCTGGTTTAACCTTCCAACAAAAAATATTGTTACAAAGCTTAACAATAATCATAAACTAGCTAAACTACTGTGATGACCCCCCCCCCCCCCCCCCCCCACTTTGAGCATGGAATGGTTTGTCCCGGAGGTTGGACCAGGGGCAGTTAGCGTGGTGTGGGTTTTAATTGGTGGCACTTGAAAGCAATTAGCAAGAATACTTAAGCTCTCAGAAATTGTACTCTTTCTCTTTTCAATGAAAAAAGTACAGTTTTCTCTAAGGACAGTCTCCTTAAAAATAAATAAAATTTTCAGTTTAAACATTAAAATGCCACAGGAACCCCTTACTTGTCTTATAAATGCAGCTGCTGGTTATTAAATGGCTACTGATTACTACATAATTAGGTCTTAACCTTAGTACATATTACATGTCTGTTCAGATGATTCATTTAGGAAGTACAGGCCAAAAGTTTGGACATCCCTTCTCTTTCATTGTGTTTTCTTCATTTTCATTAATATTTACATTGTAGATTCTCACTGAAGGCATCAAAACGACGAATGAACACATGTGGAGTTATGTACTTAACAAAAAAAGGTGAAATAACTGAAAACATGTTTTATATTGTAGTTCCTTCAAAATAGCCACCCTTTGCTCTGATTATTGCTTCTGAGCTTCAAGAGGTAGTCACCTGAAATGGTTTTCAGGTGTGCCTTATTAGGGTTAATTAGTGGAATTTCTTGCTTTATCAATGGGGTTGGGACCATCAGTTGTGTTGTGCAGAAGTCAGGTTACTACACAGCCGACAGCCCTATTGGACAACTGTTTAAATTCATATTATGGCAAGAACCAATCAGCTAACTAAAGAAAAATGAGTGTCCATCATTACTTCAAGAAATGAAGGTCAGTCAGTCCGGAAAATTGCAAAAACTTTAAAAACCTATAAATGTACAAGAACCCACAAAAAGAACGGAAACACACGGACTATACATACAGAGGGACCACAGGAAACACCTGACAACAGGTAACAAAGGTGCAGAGCTACAAACGAGACACAGGTGGAAACACTGAAGGAGGAGGCACTGGGGAAAACACTTAAGCACGTGGAGGACGGCACAGGAGTAGAGGACAAATGACAGACACAGAGAGAGGTAAAAAAACAGGGATAAACACGAACACAGAAAGGAGGACAGAAACAGAACAGGACCAGGACGTGACATGGACAGTGCAGTTATAAAGATATGAATTAAATTACCAGATTATTGCTAGAAGAATGAGTTAAAACACGTATTATACTATCGTGATATAAAAAATTGCTCACTAATAAACAAAAAGCTCCTGTCACACCTGCACCTTTAAGATCAGCCTCAGCGGAGTACTAATAAGCTGACTCCGCCCCTCCCACACACCTGTCAGACATCAGTTTATTACTAGGACTATATATACTGGGACATTTACTTAGTCTAGTTGCGAGATATTGCCACACTAGTGTCTTATCAAGTAGTTTACTTCTGTGATTTGTTATTTTTGTTTTTTGATCCTCAGACTACGATTTTGCCATGTGTTTTACTCCTGGTTTTGAACTTTGCCTGTATTTTTGGATTACGATTTTGCCTCATGTTTTTGGATTAATAAAGCCTGCCTGCATTTGCATCCAAATCACCTTGGTTGGTTCTTACATCTCCAGTTACACAATCGGATCCATTTTACACTCACCAGATTATACGGAGGAAATGGAGGAATGCTAAAGGTTTTTCTTTATTAGAATTAGTTAAAAGTAAAGTCCTAAGTATAATTTACATCACTAAAAATACATTAATTTGTGTGTACTACTGGTGATGCTTCTGATCAAATACTGCATCTGACAGGTGCACTTTTAGACTTTTAGATTTTGCAGGACATTTTGATAGTCTGATGTACCTATACTAACCTACAAATTAAAATGCATATTATTAGAAGCATTACAGATTCTAAAATATATACATATGTAATACTCTATATAAACATGAATAATCTGAGCATTTATTTAAATGATCATGAATGAGGATGTCAGCAGTGTAAATTAGTAGTTTAACGTAGTAATATGAAAATATCTCTCTGTGATAGATGTGGGGGTTCAGAGTGCTGCTAATGGACTGAGGGGCAAACCAGATATTTTTTTTCTCCTCCAGAATGAAGCTCAGTTAGAGCTGGTTTATTGTCTGTTTACAGATTGGATATGGTGTTGACTATTAAAAAAATGCTCAGATGTGTAAAACTCTGTGTGTAAAGACTCAGCCATCTGCAGCTGCTTTAACACTCTGACTCAGAAACCTGTAGTAGTAATCAGTGCTATTGCAGGCATGCCGGCTCTGTAAAGCCATAAACCAGGGGTTGGCAGTTAAGGTTGGCTGCCAGTCAGTTATTTTGCAAGTTATTTTGCAAGGCGAGTGGGGGGAGAGGGCGTGTGGTGGTGGCAATGTTTTCCAAGCCATCAGCAGGGGGCTGATGTTTTCCAAGCCATTTACTGGCAAGCAGGGTGGGGGGGCAGTTTTTTTTTAAACAGGTAAACCCAAGAAGAAAGGAAAATATAAATAAATGAACACACGGCTCCTCACGCAGGATCAAACTCATGTCTTCAGGGTCCAATAAACTACCACTGCCCGACTACTGAATTGGGATGCAGCCAGGAAGAACCACCCTTAAGGAGATAGGGAACCCAAAAAGGGCAGAAACTGAAGTCAAGCCGAGTGCGGCAGAGAGAAGGAAAAAGTTCATACAGCCTCATGTGCCAGATGTGTCATGCTTGCAGGCCACATTTGACCCGAGGGCCGCCTATTGCCGACCCCTGCCATAAACCCTCCACAGAGATTCCCCACAACAATCCATGTAATCGTTCCAGCACGACAAAATCTGACAAAAAATCTGCATCAACCCATATTAATAGCGGACGATGTAGATTATGTACACTTTTCAATACGGTCCTGGTGTATATTTTATAGATAAAGATCTTGGTAAAGCACTGAATATTTCTTCACATTTATCATTTTGTAATGAACCAACTAACCTGAGAATCTGCAGTTTACAGTGTAAACTCCTCAGTCCAGCAGAAAGCAGCTCCACTCCTGAATCCTGCAGGTCATTGTTACTGAGATCTATTTCCTTTATGGAGACGTTTTCCAGCTTCAAAACTGATCCCAGACTTTCACATGTCTTTTCTCCAAGATTACATGAAGCTAGTCTACAAAATGAGGAAAGCACAGCAGATTTTACTTAAGAATAGGCATAATGAAAGTTTTTTTATTATAAAGTAAATCCATAGCATTTATGATAATGTAACAATAGGAAATGGCTGAAAATGAGTCTTATATTATTAATAATCCATTTTAGGTTTATTAGAACATCCAACAATCTCAAAGTATAAAATACAGCAAAAAATCAGTGATTGGCAGTGTTCTGGTTTAACCTTCCAACAAAAAATATTGTTAGTACAAAGCTTAACAATAATCATAAAATAGCTAAACTACTGTGATGACCCCCTCCCCCCCCCCACTTTGAGCATGGAATGGTTTGTCCCGGAGGTTGGACCAAGGGCAGTTAGCGTGGTGTGGGTTTTAATTGGTGGCACTTGAAAGCAATTAGCAAGAATACTTCAGCTCTCAGAAATTGTACTCTTTCTCTTTTCTAATCAATGAAAAAAGTACAGTTTTCTCTAAGGACAGTCTCCTTAAAAATAAATAAAATTTTCAGTTTAAACATTAAAATGCCACAGGAACCCCTTACTTGTCTTATAAATGCAGCTGCTGGTTATTAAATGGCTACTGATTACTACATAATTAGGTCTTAACCTTAGTACATATTACATGTCTGTTCAGATGATTCATTTAGGAAGTACAGGCCAAAAGTTTGGACACCCCTTCTCTTTCATTGCGTTTTCTTCATTTTCATGAATATTTACATTGTAGATTCTCACTGAAGGCATCAAAACGATCAATGAACACATGTGGAGTTATGTACTTAACAAAAAAAGGTGAAATAACTGAAAACATGTTTTATATTTTAGTTTCTTCAAAATAGCCACCCTTTGCTCTGATTATTGCTTCTGAGCTTCAAGAGGTAGTCACCTGAAATGGTTTTCAGGTGTGCCTTATTAGGGTTAATTAGTGGAATTTCTTGCTTTATCAATGGGGTTGGGACCATCAGTTGTGTTGTGCAGAAGTCAGGTTACTACACAGCCGACAGCCCTATTGGACAACTGTTAAAATTCATATTATGGCAAGAACCAATCAGCTAACTAAATAAAAATGAGTGTCCATCATTACTTCAAGAAATGAAGGTCAGTCAGTCCGGAAAATTGCAAAAACTTTAAAAACCTATAAATGTACAAGAACCCACAAAAAGAACGGAAACACACGGACTATACATACAGAGGGACCACAGGAAACACCTGACAACAGGTAACAAAGGTGCAGAGCTACAAACGAGACACAGGTGGAAACACTGAAGGAGGAGGCACTGGGGAAAACACTTAAGCACGTGGAGGGCGGCACAGGAGTAGAGGACAAATGACAGACACAGAGAGAGGTAAAAAAACAGGGATAAACACGAACACAGAAAGGAGGACAGAAACAGAACAGGACCAGGACGTGACATGGACAGTGCAGTTATAAAGATATGAATTAAATTACCAGATTATTGCTAGAAGAATGAGTTAAAACACGTATTATACTATCGTGATATAAAAAATTGCTCACTAATAAACAAAAAGCTCCTGTCACACCTGCTCAGATGTGTAAAACTCTGTGTGTAAAGACTCAGCCATCAGCAGCTGCTTTAACACTGACTCTGACTCAGAAACCTGTAGTAGTAATCAGTGCTATTGCAGGCATGCCGGCTCTGTAAAGCCATAAACCAGGGGTTGGCAGTTAAGGTTGGCTGCCAGTCAGTTATTTTGCAAGTTATTTTGCAAGGCGAGTGGGGGCAGAGGGCGTGTGGTGGTGGCGATGTTTTCCAAGCCATCAGCAGGGGGCTGATGTTTTCCAAGCCATTTACTGGCAAGCAGGGTGGGGGGGGGGGCAGTTTTTTTTTTAAACAGGTAAACCCAAGAAGAAAGGAAAATATAAATAAATGAACACACGGCTCCTCACGCAGGATCAAACTCATGTCTTCAGGGTCCAATAAACTACCACTGCCTGAAGTCAAGCCGAGTGCGGCAGAGAGAAGGAAAAAGTTCATACAGCCTTATGGGCCAGATGTGTCATGCTTGCGGGCCACATTTGGCCCGAGGGCCGCCTATTGCCGACCCCTGCCATAAACCCTCCACAGAGATTCCCCACAACAATCCATGTAATCGTTCCAGCACGACAAAATCTGACAAAAAATCTGCATCAACCCATATTAATAGCGGACGATGTAGATTATGTACACTTTTCAATACGGTCCTGGTGTATATTTTATAGATAAAGATCTTGGTAAAGCACTGAATATTTCTTCACATTTATCATTTTATAATGAACCAACTAACCTGAGAATCTGCAGTTTACAGTGTAAACTCCTCAGTCCAGCAGAAAGCAGCTCCACTCCTGAATCCTGCAGGTCATTGTTACTGAGATCTATTTCCTTTATGGAGACGTTTTCCAGCTTCAAAACTGATCCCAGACTTTCACATGTCTTTTCTCCAAGATTACATGAAGCTAGTCTACAAAATGAGGAAAGCACAGCAGATTTTACTTAAGAATAGGCATAATGAAAGTTTTTTTATTATAAAGTAAATCCATAGCATTTATGATAATGTAACAATAGGAAATGTCTGAAAATGAGTCTTATATTATTAATAATCCATTTTAGGTTTATTAGAACATCCAACAATCTCAAAGTATAAAATACAGGAAAAAAATAGTGATTGGCAGTGTTCTGGTTTAACCTTCCAACAGAAAATATTGTTAGTACCAAGCTTAACAAAAATCATAAACTAGCTAAACTACTGTGATGATCCCCCACCACAGTGATTTTGGGGACTTTATTGTCTTAATGTCTTGTTCGTTAATGAAATTTTGCACTTCATCGAAAAGAAATATTTTAAAATTTGTGTTTTTAGATTCAGATGTACAATTTACTGTTATTTATTATTGTATTTTGCACATTTTCAGTAAAAAAAAAAATTATTGATGCCAAAGGATATATAAGACATTTTGAAAAAAAAACTTGGCATGGATTTATTGCGTTTTGCGAAAAAACGAATTATTTTTAAAAATAAATCTTTAAATATTAAAATCTTGATTTGATTTTGTTGTGTTATTTAACCTTAGTATGGTATTTGATAGTTCGAAACAGAAAACCGTGGTTTTCAGCCTACCACTTTCTCGCTAAAGAAAACCCTTTTTTACTCAAATTAAAAAAATGGATTTATAGCGTTTTGGAACCAAACTCTTCATATATACTGGGACAATTACTGAGTCTAGTTGCGAGATATTGACACACTAGTTTCTTATCGAGCGATTTACTTCAGTGATTTGTTATTTCTGTTTTTTGATCCTTGCCCGTCTTAGACCACGATTTTGCCTTGTGATTTACTCCTGGTTTTGAACTTTGTATTTTTGGATTACGATTTTATCTTACGTTTTTGGATTAATAAAGCCTGCCTGCATTTGCATCCAAATCACCTTGGTTGGTTCTTACAGCTCTAGTTCCACAATCTGATCCATTTTACACTCACCAGATTATACTGAGGAAATGGAGGAATGCTAAAGGTTTTTCTTTATTAGGATTAAATAAATTTAAAGTCCTAAGTATCATATACAGTGCCCTCCATAATTATTGGCACCCCTGGTTAAGATGTGTTCTTTAGCTTCTCATAAATTGAGTTTTGTTCAAAATAATATAGGAAAAAAAGAGTAAAATACAACCTTTAACTCAAGTGAATTTATTCAGTAGGAAAAAAATCCCACATTAAGAAATAATTATTTAACATCAAATCATGTGTGCCACAATTATTAGCACCCCTGATGTTAATACTTTGTACAACCCCCTTTTGCCAACAAAACAGCACCTAATCTTCTCCTGTAATGTTTCACAAGATGGGAGAATACAGAAAGAGGGATCTTTGACCATTCCTCTTTGCACATTCTCTCTAAATCATCCAACGACCTGGGTCCTCTCCTCTGCACTCTCCTCTTCAGCTCACCCCACAGGTTTTCAATGGGGTTGAGGTCTGGGGACTGAGATGGCCATGGGAGGAGCTTGATTCTGTGTGCGGTGAACCATTTCTGTGTAGATTTGGCCACATGTTTAGGGTCATTATCTTGCTGAAAGACCCAGTGACGACCCATCTTCAGCTTTCGGGCAGAAGCCACCAGATTCTGTTTTAAAATGTCCTGGTATTTTAGAGCATTCATGATGCCATGCACCCTAACAAGGTTCCCAGGGCCTTTGGAAAAGAAACAGGCCCACAGCATCACTGATCCCGCCCCGTATTTCACAGTGGGCATGAGGTGCTTTTCTGCATACTCAGCTCTTGTGTTACGCCAGACCCACTTAGAGCATTTGTTGCCAAAAAGCTCTATCTTTGTTTCATCTGACCAAAGCACACAGTCCCAGTTGAAGTCCCAGTACCGCTTAGCAAACTCCAAACGTTTGCGTTTATGATTGTGAGTGAGAAATGGTTTCTTCCGTGCATGCCTCCCAAACAGCTTGTTGGCATGTAGATAGCGCCTGATGGTTGTTTTGGAGACTTTGTGACCCAAAGAAGCTACCATTTGTTGCAATTCTGTAACAGTGAGCTTTGGAGAACTTTTTATTTCTCTTATCATCCTCCTCACTGTGCGTGGTGGCAAAATAAACTTGCGTCCTCGTCCAGGCTTGTTTACCACTGTTCCAGTTGTTTTAAACTTCTTAATAATTCCTCTGACAGTAGATATGGACAGGTGTAGGCGAGTAGCGATTTTCTTGTAGCCATTGCCTGACTTGTGAAGGTCAACACACATCTGCCTCACTTGAATGGTATGTTCCTTTGTCTTTCCCACGTTGAAGATAAATGGCCTCTGTGTCACGTCATATTTATACCCCAGGGAAACAGGAAGTTGTGAATAACTAATTAAATGTTCCTACATACTCTGATCAACTTCGTAAACTACTGTAGAAGTGACAGAAATACTTTTATTAAATTTATTTCCTAAGAATTGTTAGGGGTGCCAATAATTGTGGAACAGGTGATTTTATGAAGAATAATTATTTCTTAGTCAGGGATTTTATTTCCCCCTTAAAATTTACTTGAGTTAAAGGTTGGACTTTACTTTTTTTCCCATCGTGGTCCTATATTATTTTGAACAAAACTCAATTTATGAGAAGCTAAAGAACACATCTTAACCAGGGGTGCCAATAATTATGGAGGGCACTGTACATCACTAAAAATACAATCATTTTTGTATACTACTGGTGAGGCTTCTGATCAAATACTGCATCTGACAGGTGCACTTTTAGACTTTTTGATTTCGCAGGACATTTTGATAGTCTGATGTACCTATATTAACCCAAAAATTAAAATGCATATTATTAGAAGCATTACAGATTCTAAAAAGTATACATATGTAATACTCTACATAAACATGAATAATTTGAGCATTTATTTAAATTATCATGAAAATAAAAAAAGCTACAAGAATGAAGAGAAAAGACCTGGTAATTGAAGAAATTGTCAGGAGTGAGGAAGAGCTGTACAAGGTCACTCGGGCTACCTACGACACCCTTCCCAGCCCCAGCAATCTGAGTCGGTGGTACGGCTCCGAGGAAAACTGTCATCTGTGCAATGCCCCAAACCCAAGTCTTCAGCACATCCTGTCCAGTTGCAAGACAGCTCTGGCTCAGGGTTGGTACAGGTGGCCACATGATCAGGTCCTGCTGAAGCTGGCAGAAGTCCTTGAGGTACGACGGCTGGAAGCAGCCAAAGACCACCTTTCAACAGCACGAAAGCTGATCCATTTTGTTGGAAAAGGGAGAGGGGCTCAGAACATCACCCAGAGGGAGAGAAGATCACTGTTAACACCTGGATGTGACTGAAGCTTAAGAGTGGACCCTCCAGAGATAACCACGACCTCTCTGAGACCAGACATCATCCTGTGGTCCCCTTCAGTCAAAACAGTGATCCTGGCAGAGCTCACGGTCCCTTGGGAGGGAGGAATGGAGGCAGCATTCGAAAGGAAGAAGGAGAAATACACCAAGCTGGCAGCTGAGTGTCGAGAGGCAGGTTGGTCGATCGTTATCTGCCCTGTGGAGGTTGGCTGCAGGGGGTTTATCGGAACATCCATCCAGCGCCTCTTGAGTAATGTAGGAGTGAAAGGGCCAAAGCTGAAGAAGGCATCCAAGGACTTGGTAGAGGAGGCGGAAAGAGCCAGCTTCTGGCTGTGGCTGAGAAGGAAGGACACGTCGTAGGGGAAACAGGGGTCCTAGGGGTAGCTGCAGGGGCGGCAGGGATACCGTGGTTGCTCCACCTCCGTGAGATGTTCCGGGATTAATGGAGCGAAACATCAATGAAGGGTGGCTCCCGGCCGACGACCCTGAAACTACCCCCCTTTGGCACCGTCGGAGGTGTGTCCGGCGGAAATGCCCTGCAGGTAGCCCTTACCTGTGCTTATATCTAGTTTTCCTGAAACTCCAGTGACCACTGCAAACAGGTCAGTTGGCATCCTAGAGGCGGTCAGGGAAGACTGACTGGAAGCAGGAAAGACTGCACTGGGTGTGGACGGGCTAGTTACCCTCTCCACAAGCCCACTTCAAGATGAACACCCTAATCGACTACGAGCACAAATAAAGAAAAACTGCTCAAAGGTCCACCGAGAGGCGGGATGGAAGATAGAACAAACAGGACGGACAACATGGTATCAATCTTGCACTGCGTCAGCAGATCAGACAAGCAGGAGACAGAGCTCGGTTGAGCACCAAAGTGCTGCTGTTTCCAATCTTGCAGATGACCAGGGAGAAGAAGAGCGCCTTTCCCAGCAGCAGGAGCACAGACAGCACCTAGTGCCCACCCCACAGAATGAGCATCAGGAAGAGACCCCTAGCAGAGAACCCCCGACACAAGTAAGAAGTGAGAGACCGATCTGACAACCCAAGGTCAAGTGGCCCAAAGCCAATGACAAAGTGGCATGGAGAAGTCTTGATCAAGATCTGCACATCATCCTTAAAAAATCTCTACAAGGCAGTGCAAGCACCAAGCTGAACCTCTTCGGTAACATCATTTACGAAGAAGGCAAGGAGAGATTTGGAGAAATGGTGCGAAGAAAGAACACCCACAGGGAGCTAGGGAGGTGAGAGAAGGAGATACTCAAGCTGGTAAAGGAGAGGTGTCATGGTTGCGGCCACATCTGGCGGAGATTCCCCACAACAATCCATGTAATCATTCCAGCACACAATGCATCTGCATCAACCCATATTAATAGCAGACAATATAGATTATTTACATTTTTCAATACAGTCCTGGTGTTTTTATAGATAAAAATCTTGGTAAAGCGATTAATATTTCTTCACATTTATAATTTTAAAATGAAACAACTGACCTGAGAATCTGCAGCTTACATTGTGAACTCCTCAGTCCAGCAGAAAGCAGCTCCACTCCTGAATCCTGCAGGTCATTGTTACTGAGGTCCAGTTCTGTTATGGAGAAGATGTCCAGCTTCAAATCTGATCCCAGATTTTTACATGTCTTTTCTCCAAGATTACATGAAGATAGTCTACAAAATGAGGAAAGCACAGCAGATTTTACTTAAGAATAGACATAAGAGATCTTTTGTCTGCTTCATGTTGTCAGACAGGATCTGTTTAAGGGATTTCTTGACTCTACAGGCCTGGTGGTGGTTAGTAATGAAAATGAGCCCAGGTTTCTAAAAAATGTAACTAATTACAGGTAATTCATGGGGGGGTAAATACTTTTTCACAAAGGGTTGGACTGGTCTGGAGATTTTTTTGTTAATAAATGAACTAGTTTAAAAAGGGTTTGTCATAGTGGGGCAGAAATCAAGGCTTTATTAACAAAATGAGTAATACAGAGAGTAGTCAGAACAGGCAGGGTCACTACCAGAGAACAGGGGGCTGTTCCACGAAGTAAGCTAACTCAGTAAGCCAGGCTTTTTAAGACGAGCCTGGCTCATTTTGATCAAATTTTGGTTCCACGAAAGAGGCTCGAACTAAGCCTTGTTCAGTTACTACAGCAACATATACGTTTGTACAAACCTGCTCTGTACCAGGCTAGAGTTGACGCTTAGTATAGCTGCAGCACTTCTATTGGATGAGCTGTGTGATGTCATAGCCTTGCGGGTGGGAAACAAATCAAGGAACAAGGTTCCGTCACAGGTTTATCGGTTTGTATACATTTAATTGAGTATTGTACTATATTTTAAATGTGTCTGCACATTGCAATTTATTGGTTCAATCTTCAGGTCAGTGTAAAATGAAATACAGCATTTAATTGCAGTTATTTTCCACGAAGATTAATTTGCATCAACTCTATATCACGAAAACACTTTTATTCGTATTAATGATGCCTGGTAATTTAGAGTAAGTTACTTTTAAGTATATTTGTTATCCCATAATTCTTGTTCAGATTCATTCAAGTGTTTTTACAAATTATATCAATTCATATATGTGATCATATTTGCTAAATATAAATAATATGTTTGGTTAACTTAATGACGCAAAAAAGGGAATGGATACAGACAACTATCTTACCAATATTTTCTTACAGGTGATATAAATTAGCAAAAATGTAGGCTATTAAAAGAGTAGGGCCACCACCAGTATCAGCAATAGCTGTTTTCTTTCTGGTTGCTAAAATATTTCATGCAGTAAATTTATAATATAATAATATACACTAAAATATGTAGTTTAACTAACCAAATGGAATTGCACATTTAACCTTGTGTGGCTAACTCAAGCAAGGCTTACTCAATTTTTTTTTAAGCTCGCTTCGTGGAACAGCCCCCAGGAGCCAACAGGAGAAAACATACCAGGGTCACAATAAACAGTCCAGGCTTTGGTACACAGACAAAGGGCAGGCAAAAATCTGAGTTGGGGTACCCGTAAAAACAGTAATACTCAAGGATACAAACAAAGGCAAAGAGAAACACGTTGTAATGCTGGACGAACCAAAACAATGCTCAGCACTGAAGCTGAGTTCAAGGCAGTCTTTTATACCTGGCTCCACAGGTGCTAGTACTCAGTGACTGCCTGAAGGGGTCACGTGAGAGTCACAGGCTGGTGCGTTCTAGGTAATGTAGTCTAGTGACTGGAAGTCACAGGTATAACTGAGTGTGGGTGAGAATAGCACAGTTTCAGTGGTGGGCGCGACAGTGTTTTATATATTTACTGAGATTATATGTCTAATGTTAAAGTTTGTTTGATAATGTGAAAAATTTAAGTATGACATAAAAGCAAAAACAAAAGAAATCTGTATGAGATGTCCATTTCAACCATCGCAATCACCGTGTTTAGCTTTAAAACATATAAATGCAGAAACACACAGTCTACAGACAAAACAAGAATGGAAATCCACAATAATCAATTTTAGTTAGAAGTAAATATGTTTACCATTTAATGCAGGTTTATATAAATAAATTGTAAATTTGTTTTGAATGTTTTTTTGTGTTTGCATTTCAGTTCTTTTCAGCTGGAATAGTTTACAAATAATGTAGCATTAATATTTATCAACATCTTTTTAGGACCAGTGGTAACCTATTATTTTCCCTAACACAAACTATAAACAAACAATTACTTATTACACAAGATTTTTTATATTTAGAATGTAAAATTTACAATATTCTGGGGTTAATGATCAATTATTAATTATGTTGTGCTATGAGACTTTGTGGTTAAAACTGTTACTTTCTTATAGTAAATAATGTTTAAGAAAAAATGGTATATTAAATAAAATCAATGGTCATATTAATGCTTGTTGATCAGATAGGACCATATCTTTATTTATTTACTGATCTTGAACAGTGGTCAATTTGGAAGAAAAACTTTTTTTATTAGGATATCAGGTCAACATTTTAATAATCCTTTTAGTGTATTGCCAAACAAAGCTTATCACTTCTACTACTACTACTATAGTAGTATAGTACCAGCACCAGACACACACGTGACTCACAAAAGCCCCTCAGCATGACACCAGCAGAAGTAAGGAGGACAACAACACCGGACGGGTGCTAAGAGACTGTGCCGACCAGCTCTCGGACGTCCTGGCAGACATCTCAACGCCTACCTCATCCAGGCAGCTGTCCCTACTTGCTTGAAGACTACTAACATCATCCCGGTCCCCAAGAGCTCCGCAGTGAATGGTCTGAATGACTTCCGGCCAGTAGCCCTCACTCCGATAGTCACAAAGTGTTTTGAAAGACTGTTTCAGACCCACATCAAAGCCACCGTCACTGTGGATCCACACCAGTACGCATACAGGAAGAACCGATCCACAGAGGATACCATTTCCTCCGTGGTCCACACTGCCCTCACCCACCTGGAGCAGAAGGATTCCTACGTTCGGATGCTCTTTGTGGACTTCACATCTGCTTTCAACACCATGATTCCTCAGACACTGATAACCAAACTCTCCTCACTTGGACTGAGCTCTTCCCTGTGCAACTGGGTCCTAGACTTCCTGACCAACAGGCCGCAGTCTGTGAGGATTCACAACATCTCCTCCCTCTCCATAATCCTCAGCACTGGCTCCCCTGGCTGTGTGGCTGTGTGCCCCCTCCTGTTCACACTGCTCTAATATGACTGCTCACCTATCCATCCAGGCTGCCATATTGTGAAGTTTGCGGACGACACGACAGTGGTTGCATGTCCAGCTACAGGCAGGAGGTGGAACACCTGGAGGATTGGCGCAGAGAGAACAACCTCTGCATCAATGTAAATAAGATGAAGGAGATGATTGTGGACCTCAGAAGGAGCCAGCATGCCCAGGAAGGTACATCAGCGGCTCTACTTCCTCAGGAGGCGGCGACAAGCTGGTCTCGGGAGCGCAGGCCTCACCTCCATCTACAGATGTGGCGTTGTGTGCTTCAGCATCACACGTGTGGCATGGAAGCTGCACTGCTGCAGACAGGAATGCTCAGCAGAGGGTGGTAAAGGCTGCACAGAGGATTGTTGGAGTCAGCCTTCCCCAGCACCAGGGACATCTACACCTCCAGATGTAGAAAAAGAGCCACCTGCATCAGGAAGGATCCCACCCACCCAGCACATGCACTTCCTGTCCCGCTCCCCTTAGGCAGGAGGCTGCGGAGCATCAAGTGCAAAACAACTGCTCTTTATTCACATTATCATGCTGCTACAGCAAACTTGCCCTCTGGACTTCATGTTGCTTCTACCTGCCTACTCTCCATATTTTTGTGTATTTATCTTGATATCTATTTTGTTCTATTCTATTTTATTGTGTTCTTCTTGTATTATTTTTTATTTTATCTATATTTATCTATTTTAACAATTGCTACAGAGTAGATGTAAATTGAATTTAATTGGGAGCATTTACATTTTCATCAATTATTTTGGTAACACTTTACTTGGATGGTCCATTTGATGGCTTTGTTGAGGCTTAACTGACATTCAACTAACATTCAACTGAATGTCTATTAACTGCAACTTAAACCTATGTTGAATGTAAATAATTAAAAATAGAACATAACCCTACACCTAACCCTAACCTTAACCCTTAATCAACCCTAAAATCTAACCCTACACCTATCCCTAACCTTAACCCTAACCTAACCTTTTAATCTAACTCTAAACCCAATGCTAAAATGTTAAGATTAGAGTTTGGGTAAGAGTTGGATGTTGACATTCAATAGAGAATCATTTACCTTCACCTTTCAGTTTAGTTGCATTTATTAGACATGCCGTTGAATGTTAGTTGAATGTCAGTTGAGCATCATCAAATGGACCATCCAAGTAAAGTGTTACCATTATGTTTCTAAAAGATTCTCATTATTGTGTACATAAGTGAAAAAAGACTTAGTATCCAACAAAAAGATCACTTTTAAATGGTTGGTGTAAACTGACCTCCTAAAAGCTTAATTAGGTCTGTTTGCTGTGAATACACATATCTTCACATTTATTATTTTAAAAAGAACCAACTGACCTGAGAGTCTGCAGTTTACAGTGTGAACTCTTCAGTCCAGCAGAGAGCAGCTCCACTCCTGAATCCTGCAGGTCATTGTTACTGAGATCCAGCTCTTTCAGGGAGGAGTTTTCCAGTTTTAGCACTGATTTCAGACTTTCACATGACCTTACTCCAAGATTACATGAAGCTAGTCTGCAAGACAAGGAGCAACTGATTTTATAACAAACTCAGTGGGAAAGGTCTGCTTGAAACAGAATTACATTGTGAAATACAGTGTTCTTCTGAAGACTAGTCTTTATTTATTTAATTATCTTCTTAAATCACTCTAACTCTAAGTTCATTCAATATTTCTTTAATAGAAATATAAGAGAAATAAGATTTACAACTATAAAGTCATATTAATTCTTCTGGAACATATAGGATACAGTACTCAGGATAGAGTACTAATATGTTGTTGGATTTTATATTGTTTTTTGCTTCCACTTCCACTTACAGTCCTGACTTTGACTTTATTTACTGATCAGTAACTTTGATAGTAAAAAATAACTTATTTGTAACTGTACTCATTAGCATATGAGCTCAACACATTAGTCATCTTCTTGGCAAATTTCCAATTAGTCAATTTAATTATCAGTGCAAATGTTTATACTATTGCAACTATTACTACCACTACCTTTGAATATTATTTATTGTATTTGTAGGATAGTGTACCTAGTCTAATAAGATTTTAAAACTTAAAACAATCATGTATCCCTTGAAAATGTATCCCTTGTCAGCGAGATCCCTCTGGGGATACTCTGTATATCCTTTAATAGAGGTATGTCAGATTCAATATAATTTTTATTACACTTTGTATATCTGCTGTTGTGAATTTTTATGCTCTAAAATTGTTTAGTTAATTTTATTTTAAAAATGTTTAAATATAATGATATGTAGAGAGATCATACTTAATAATATAATAATATCTATTAACAAAAAATAGTACTTACAGAGCTCGCTGCGTGTTTTTCACCACAGGCAGTAATCTCCTCAGTCCTTCTTCTGACGCACTGTATTTCTTCAGTTCAAACTTCTCTTGAGTCTCCTCTGACATCATCAGCACAAAGATCAGAGCTGACCACTGTGTAGATGAGAGTTCCTGTTTTGAGAGAGTTCCTGAGTTCAGGAAGTTCTGGATTTCAGCTGTGAGTGAGTTGTCCTTCAGTTCACTCAGGCAGTGGAGGAGATTCAGGCTTCTTTCCTCCTGCATTTCCTCTTTTAGTTTCTCCTTAATGTAGATAGCTGTGTTGCTAACGCTCTCTGCTTTAATCTTCAGGTTTGGCAGAAGTTTGGTCAGAACCTTCTGACTGTCCTCCACAGAGAGGCCGAGGAGGAAGCGGAGGAAAAGGTCCAGGTGTCCATTTTCACTCTGCAAAGCTCTGTCCACTGCACTCTTATGGAGATCTGTTATCTTCTTATTAATCCACAAAAGTTTGTTGAGAACTTTCTTTTTGAAAACATTCTTCTTCTTATTGCAGTGGGAGTGATGCACATATACAGCCGCAAGGCTTTCCTGAACACTCAGATGCACAAAGCTGAAAATGTTCCTCTCAGAAATTCCCTTCTGCTGGCTGAAAATCTGTGTACACACTCCTGAGAACACTGTACCATCACTGACATCAATCCCACATTTCTTAAGATTATCCTCATAGAAGTTCAGCTCTCCACTCTCAAGATTACTCAAGGCCAGTTCACCGAGCTTCAGAATGATGCGCTCAGGGTCAGGGTCAGTCTTCTTACTGTATTTCTCCTTCATCAGGTTTTTCTGCTGCAGTAGGAAGCTCATGTACATTTCTGTCAGGGTTGTGGGGATGTTCTTCTCACTCTCTTTATCCATCAGTGGCTGAAGCACAGTGGCAGAGATCCAGCAGAAGAATGGGATTTGACACATGATGTGGAGACTCTTTAACATCTTTATGTGTGAACTTATTTTCTCTGCTACATCCTCTGTTTTGCAGTATTTGGTGAAGTACTCCTTCTTCTGTTCATCATTAAATCCTCGTACTTCTGTCACCAGATTGATGTATTTCTGGGGAATCAGATGCGCTGCTGCTGGTCGACAAGTTACCCAGACTAGAGAAAAGGAAAGCAAATTTCTGTTGATGAGATTTGTGATCAGTGAGCCCACTGTACTCGTCTTATTCACATCTTTTACTTCCTCTCCATCTTTAAACTCCAGTGGGTAACGATACTCATCCAGCCCATCAAAAATAAACAGCACTTTACCATCTTCTTCTGGAAGAGACTTCAGTGCAGGCTTTGAGGAGAAAAAGCAGTTATTCAGTAGTCCAATCAAACTGAACTCCTTCTCTTTCTTCAGATTTAGTTCACGGAAGGGTAGAGGGAAAATGTACTGAATGTCCTGGTTCTCCTTTCCTTCTGCCCAGTCCAGTATGAATTTGTTGACGGACACAGTTTTTCCGACTCCTGCAATTCCCATTGTCATCACTTTTCTGTTCCGTCTACCTGTACCCGGCTGGACTTTAAAAATATCACTGCATTTTATACACTCTTCCTCACTGCCAGCTTTATTGGGAGACATCTCTATTTGCATCACTTCATGCTCATTAATGACTCCTCCACTTTTATTCTGCACTATAACGAGATCAGTGTAGATATCTTCCAGGAACTCCTGATGACCTGTCTGTGAGCTCCCAATTAAACGCTCATAGTTCAATTTCAGAGTGTCCTTCAACTTGATGCAGTGTTGTTCATCTTTTGACAGAGAAGGGAAAGTGCTTTTAATCGGTTTTTATTTTACATTAGTAAACAAACAATTTGAAGAAAAAAAATTGAAATGTAAAAAACACTGATGTCAGTATCAATTGTTTCTCAATAACATCTCAACTAAAAGACAATGTTCTGAAATACTTTATAATACTGTAAGTCTTCAAAATTATGAGCACCCTTGAGCACCTGTATTTACACATTTTGTAATGTAAAGCTCATTTAAAGCTATTCAAACATAAAAACAATTCTTATGAACACTGTTTAATTCTTAATCTGTTTATCATGACAGGATAAAAAACTTTAAACCTGTAATGTAGACTGTGCAACAAATATAATAGCTTAATGCAGAATGTTTTACAATTGCAGACGAATATAAGTATAAATCAAAATAATCATTTGGTATATGCAGTCTCTTTGTGCCACATTGTTCAACATTTCCTCATAAATTACCACCAGGGGCATGCTATCTTGTCAAAGCATGCTAACATAGTGTTGAGTTATAGGTAAAGATTTTGTATTTATTATTTGAATGATAATTTACATTTTGTAGTACACAACAAATACAAACACACACATAATAACAATAAACTTAGATTGTATAATGCAGCAGAGGAAAACAGAATTACCATGAGAAATATTTCGGCTGAATATTTTCAATTGCCGTACATTCAGTGCCTTCAGATGTGAAAGAGTATCAGACTTCAGTCTTTGAAATAGACTTTAAGAGTATTTTCAACATGTTATACTGTATGTTTGGCACAACATTTTTTTTAACAACAGTGTTCTGAGCCAGAGGAGAAAATACATGTTTTTTTCCTCCATCTTCTCCCTCAGTTTCACTTTCACTATCCACCTAGCTTGTTATCTGTGGAAACTGCCAGCAATTGTTGATATGAGATTGCTATACTGTTCACTCAAAAATGAAAAATATACAACAAAATTCCAATATTAATATTATACTAGAAGAGAGTTACAGAACTACCAGCAGTAAAAAAAGTTCAGTAAAGTGAGCTAGGGTTAGGCATATTAGCCTAAAAACACAATACCAGCCAAGCAGTAGTGGTCACCAGCACACTATCTACACCTTTTACCAGGCAGCTACATAGCTCAATTTTTTATCAGCAGAAAATCTGCCAACAATCTCAAATGAAACGTCTTATAACTAAGAAGTCTCACCTCCATCTGCTCGTCCCATTGCCTGATCAGATTAAAGAGTAAAGAGTAAAGATTTGGGATAAACACACACTCATATGCAAATCATCTGAATTCAATTTCCAAGCCTCATAAATTATGGTTTGTACTAATATTTGAAAACATGGGCCCCTCTCAACAATTTTCTAAATGAATTAAACAATGAAAGAAAGTAACTTATGCCCAAATGTCAGTTGAAGTTCTACAAAGCTGCCTTCACATTTCACAATTTTAGGCCCAATTCGTTTTAGGAAATTGGGTAAATTGTTTTGTGGGCAGATAAAGAAAAACTAAAACTTTATAACACAACCAGCAAAAAAATCTAACTATAAATTAAACTACAACCTGGAATGATACAGGCTGAGATTTTTGCAAAACGCCCAAACATTGATTTTATAATGTAAATGCATATTTTTGTATTTTTATGTTATGAAAAAGAGATTAAGGTTTAATACAATCAAAATTATATTATTAAAATGTGGCTAATCTTTTGCATGTAACGGTAATTCACAAACTGCATTACACCCCAAATGCAAAGTGAAAGTGTATATCAATATAGAGACTCAGTATATTGGGAAGACCACAGTGTTAATTGCTAATGTTTCATGGTCATTGATAATGTTCATGTATTAACACAGAATAGCAGAGATTATTTAATGAGTTTACCTGCAGTCAGTGTAGTAGAAGAGGCTGCTGAACTCTCACTCATTACCTGTCCTCCACCTGCTGCACCTGAGAGAGAGCACAGCAGTACAGAATAAGAAACAATATCAGATAATTAAATCACAAAAACACTGAACTGAGCTCTATTCTTTATTACTAAAATAGAAACAGGACAACCTACTCTACTCGCTCTCAGACTCCGGCTGCTGATGGAGAAGCAGCATGACCTACTGTACTCTCTCTCTCTCAGACTCTGGCTGCTGATGGAGAAGCAGCATGACCTACTGTACTCTCTCTCTCTCAGACTCTGGCTGCTGATGGAGAAGCAGCATGACCTACTGTACTCTCTCTCTCTCAGACTCTGGCTGCTGATGGAGAAGCAGCATGACCTACTGTACTCTCTCTCTCTCAGACTCTGGCTGCTGATGGAGAAGCAGCATGACCTACTGTACTCTCTCTCTCTCAGACTCTGGCTGCTGATGGAGAAGCAGCATGACCTACTGTACTCTCTCTCTCAGACTCCGGCTGCTGATGGAGAAGCAGCATGACCTACTGTACTCTCTCTTTCTCAGACTCTGGCTGCTGATGGAGAAGCAGCATGACCTACTGTACTCTCTCTCTCAGACTCTGGCTGCTGATGGAGAAGCAGCATGACCTACTGTACTCTCTCTCTCTCAGACTCTGGCTGCTGATGTAGAAACAGCATTAGGTACTGTGCTCTCTCTCTCTCAGACTCTGGCTGCTGATGTAGAAACAGCATTAGGTACTGTGCTCTCTCTCTCTCAGACTCTGGCTGCTGATGTAGAAACAGCATTAGGTACTGTGCTCTCTCTCTCTCAGACTCTGGCTGCTGATGTAGAAACAGAATTAGGTACTGTGCTCTCTCTCTCTCTCAGACTCCGGCTGCTGATGTAGAAACAGCATTAGGTACTGTGCTCTCTCTCTCTCTCAGACTCTGGCTGCTGATGGAGAAGCTGCATGTCTTAGATTAATAATGCATATTAATTTGTCCCTCAGGCCATAAGACTGTTCAACTCCTCTCAGCACAGCAAACTGAAGACTCTGTGACACTTTTTCATTCTGGCAACTCTGGCCACACCATGGACACACCCCCATCTATGGTCACACTCTCAGATTTGCTGATGCCTATAACACTATTTTAATAGTTCTACCCTATTTTGCACTAGTAGTTCATTCATCTACTGTTTACATATATTTTGCACTGCTGAATTTAAATAATTATATAACTCTATTTCCACTTTGTGTATGGCTGACATCAGTTATCCTCACTTTATGCACATCAACTGGTGTTCACTGTCTATTGTGTTCAACTGCACTACCTCCATTCGACATTACACACACACACACTAAAGACTGACTTTAATGAGAAAAGGGTGTTAAATCTAATATAGTTTAAACTTTCTTTAACACACTTTCATTTTTGTGTTACTGAATGGAACCAGTTCATCAGTGTTACTCAGTTTATCTAGCAGTGGTTTTAATGTAATGGCTGATAGGTGTATGTGTGTGGTCTTGTATTAATAAAGTCTTGGTATTACTCTGAAATGAGTAAAGTTAAGAGTTAAATTAGTTCTGTCTCTCTGCAGTAGTGCATGTGTTTAAGGGTTCATATGCTTTGCATCTTTATGATAATTCTATTTTTTTTATCACACAGATCTTAATAAAACTGTGACCTCAGTGTGATAAAATTATACAGAAACAAAAAATAGCATTTGTGTACAATCAGTGTCTGATAAAGACAGTTAAGTTTTTTTTTTATCTTTTCTTCTTTTTTATTTTTCATTTACCTTCATGCTGAGATTCAGCTACAGAGTGAATATGAACTGAGCCATAAAAAATTCCTTGTAGAACAGGTGCAATGACATTCCCTCCAGTCTGAGCTGTGATGTTCTGGACCAGTTCACTGGGAGCTGTGGGGTTCTGGGTTGTGGTGTTCTGGACCAGTTCACTGGGAGCTGTGGGGTTCTGGGTTGTGGTGTTCTGGACCAGTTCACTGGAAGCTGTGGGGTTCTGGGTTGTGGTGTTCTGGACCAGTTCACTGGAAGCTGTGGGGTTCTGGGTTGTGGTGTTCTGGACAGGACTGGTTTGATCTGTGTTCACATGAGAGCAAAAGTCTGAGTTCCAAGTGTATCGAAATTTCCACAGTCAAAAATCAGAATCAACCAAAGGTGGAGTAGTAGCCAAAGGCAGAACTTTTGTAAAAGTACTATTACTTCAAAATAATCTTTATTTAAGTAAAAGTAAAACTGCTCATTTGAATTATCACCTCAGTAAAAGTAAGAAAATATTGATTAACAAAACGATTCAAGTAGTGAGTTTCTTTTCTTTCCCAAAGAGATTTATATGATGTATTTGCTGGCTACTAGTTATCAAAACGATGAGTCGATATATTTATCAGTAAGATTATTTTGTTAAATAACTGAATAATTGTCAGTCCTGACTTTGTCAGTCTGCCTATTCAGGACAATTGTCCCCCCCAAAGACTCCATTTCCCAGCAATCTCAGCCCATGGACTACAATGACTCGGCTGAACACGTGACTCTGCAGCGTTCAGCCTTTCTCACCTTCTGATTACACATTTCCCACACCTGTTTGCACCTGTATTAATAGCCCTCTGTTCCCTTTGTTCCTCGCTGAGTATTAACTAGTTTTCTAGCTCTGTTATGACGCGTTTTCCTGACTTTCTTGAATTCTTGTTATCGACCCTTTTCTGCTCTTAGTTTTCTCTCTTGCCTAGCCCTCTGGTTTTGTTGTGGATTTTTTGTTACTGACCTTGTTTCCTCCTCTGACTACTATCTTGCCTTTCCCTGTTTAACCTGCAATAAGCTGTAATTAGTCTAACATAGTTAATTCAATAATGTTATACTGTTAATCTGCAGCTTTATTACTATAAATACTGCTGTTGTTCCGAAATTACAGATGGACAGAATTTTTTGTATCAAATTTCTTGCAGTGTTCAGTGAACCAGGGGGTGGGGCTGTAAACCCATGACTGTTTAAAACCCTGTGACCTTTAGCACTGTGTGTTGTTGACCTCTCCAGAGAGTAGATTTAGTGCAGGGTGTAAGGAGTGATGTGGGACGGATCTGTAAACTCTGATGTGTGAAGAGCACTTATAACTATGCGTTATAACAAGAGGACGATGTAAACGTGAGGAAAACTAGGTGTCTTTTCTCTAAACATTGCATTCGGGTTCGGGGCTCATTAAAAATCGTTCAGCCCAGGACAGATGTTGCTCCTGGTGAACGGACTTGTACAAGGTCCTGAAGGAAGCTTTCAGAGATGTGTTTGAATTAAGCAACAGAAAATGTGCATTGAATTAAAAATGACTCATTACTTATAGTTGTAATGTGTAACGTGAGGAACAAAGGTGAATATAATGGAGTAAAAGATTTCTGACATCACAAATGTACTCAAGTAAAAGTGTTAAAAATATAATGTAATTAAGTAAACGTAGCGTGTTACTACCCACCTACCAATCAATTATTCTCTGTCAGCAAATTTCTTTAAAAACACTTTTCTTTACATGTTTTGGACAAAATGTGTGAGAGTGGACCTGGAAGAAGCGCTAGAGAAAACTTAAATCATGTTACCTTATGATTTCCAATATTTGTTCATCAGTATTTCTTTATTTTATCTAAATATAAGAAACTATATAAGACATTAGTTAAAAAAATGATTGATCTTGTCCAAGAAAGAAAGAGAAAGGAAAGAAAATGGGGGAGGATTTTCTGGTAAAGATGTAGAAGTTCCTGGATTTCTGAAGGAGGACAGAACCCATGTTTTAATGTTATTAGTAACATCTACAAAACACCAACCGCTCCTTCTTTAAGAAGCTTTACTGGATCAGTGATGGTCAGGAGTGAAGTGGGAGTTTGAGGAGAATTAGGTCAAACAAACAACATAAAGAAACACAAAGAAATCAGACAACACAGTACTTTACATTACATTTTAATAAAATAATTCTCCAGTTTAGGATAATATTTACTGTACATATTGAAACTGTAGCAGAGGAGTGTTAAAAGTAAAGATCAGAAAGTTTAGATTAAAAGACATTGTTCATGTATCCTGTAGAATCCAGAGAGAAAGAGTAAAAATAAAGAGTGTAATTAAATGAAATGATCTTACCTGCTGTGAGCAGAGCTGTATCAGTCCATGAGCTTTTAGTCCTCAGCTTCTAAACTCCTGTACTTTTAGATCTGGAACAGAGGATAGAATTTAGCTTTTAGATCATTCTGACCATAAACTTTCCATATAAATCTTCTTCTGATCTGTAGAGGAAGCTTTTAAAGCCAGACTTCAGTGCAGCTCCGTTATAAAACTGATGAGTAAAGAGAGCAAGCAGATCTGCGTAACAGGAAACAGTTTCACAACTCAAACTCAGACACAGCTACATTCAGTTCTGTATCTTTTAGAGACTCTGAAGGTATTAGATCAGAGTAGAAATAGAAGAGAACAGTAGAGTTACAGAAGCAGATCTACAGAAATCCAGTGAAGTGGGGGAAACTGGTGAAGTTTAGAATACGCAAATTTACAAGGAGATTTACTATAATAGATTTGTAGTGTTTTGTGAAAATTTTAACTTTTGAAGAAATCCACTAGAAGTTGTGCTGACTAGAAATATTTAGTTCAGAGAATTATTTTTATGTTTAAAAAAAATCTCTTTACATTTTTCGTTTAAGTCTGATTAAATTCTATGAAATGTTTATTGTATAAATTCTGCTGACTTTCCTGTAGCTCCTTCGACACTGAGGCCAGGCAGTTCACTATTATATAACACACTCACACACACACATATATATATATATATATATATATATATAAATCCCAAGAGAAGCAGCAGCAGCCTGTGGAGAATGACTACACACTGACGGTGGGAGGGGACGCCCAAAGTACCAAAGCAAATATCGTCACGACCACCATCAGGTAAAAACCCCTGCAGAATTGTTTAGTATGTTTAGTATTATTATAATAATTAGTTTATTGTTGTGGTTTGTTTGCTTCGGTTGTTGAGTGGTTTATCAAATGAATGATAATTTTAATAAGAAGAGTTCAGAATCAATAAATGGTGTTTTTTAATTATAGCTTTCATCTGTCTCAGCATGCTCTCCACCAGTCTTACACACTGCTTTTGGATAACTTTATGCTGCTTTACTCCTGGTGTAAAAATTCAAGTAGTTCAGTTTGGTGGTTTGATGGCTTGTGATCATCCGTCTTCCTCTTGATTATATTCCAGAGGTTTTTAATGGGGTTCAGGGCTGGAGATTGTGCTGTAATGACAGGATCTTGATCTGGTGGTCCTTCTTCCACACCTTAATTGATCTGTGTGGAATTGAACATTGTCCTGCTGGAAAAACAGAGTTGGGAAACATTACTAGAACGGAATAAAGCAAGTTTTATTCCAGGATAATCTTGTATGCAACTTGATTCACATGTCATTCACAAAGACTAAACTGCCCAATTCCAGCCTTGCATCTCCAGATCATCACGATCCTCCACCATGTTTCACAGTGGGTGCAGGTACACCTCTGCAGATCTCCATCTAAACATTTGATGGCCAGGTCTTTGAGCAAAGCCTTGAGGCTCATCAGAGAAGATGATCTTACTCCAGTCCTCTATAGTCCAAGTCTTATGATGTTTTACGAGGTTCATCCTGGCTTTTCTTTGCTTCCCATTGAAAAAGGTCACTTGATGTAGTCCTGCAGTTGCTAACTGATATTTAGGTAAATTGATGGTCAATCTCCAGACCTGAACCCCATTAAAAAACTCTGAATGTAATCATGTAAGATGTAAGATGGTAACAAGCCATCAAACAAAGCTGAACTGCTTGTGTTTTTGGGCCAGGAGTTGAATAAGGTTTTCCAAAAGCAGTGTGAAAGACTTCATGCAAGCTGTGATAAAGAAAATGGATCATTTCACCAAATATAGATTTCTGAACTCTAGACACATTAGCATTGTTGTTTCTATATGAATATGAACTTTGCATTGTTTAAGGTTTAAAAACACTGTACCGTTTTCATTATTTTGAGCATCTGCAAATAAATGCTCTGAATGGCAATATTTGTATTTGTAACCTGGGAGAAATGTTGTAAACAGGAAGTTATGAAAGATGGAAACCAGTGCAGAAATAAAACCCACAGCTCAGCAAAGGACAGGGCTACTGTGGTCGATTTCACTTCCGCTTATGAAGGATTTTAGTTTCCTTCAGTCACATGATCACTTCTGAGAAACCACACTCAACCAGATCTACAGCTCCAAACTTAAATCAGCACTTCTTTTATAAAATTAAGAGCAGATTTATTGTATTATTATAAATATACATTAACCTTAAATAGATATATACACAATCATGTGTGACAGGATGAATTATTATTAGTATTATTTCTTATTAAAGCACTATTTTATTAGTAGTATTAATTGTTAGATTTTTAGACAATTAATCTGTTGTTTAGAGGGTTGATGATTTGTTTAGTTAATTAATGTAATGGTTTAATAAAAGTAGAGATCAGCTTATTCCAGTTCTTCAGTTTTATTACTCAGTGGGAATTGTTGGCGTCTGATCATTTGAGAAGCTTCTTTTTGGCGCTTCCATCCGTGTTGATTAAATGGGTGCAGTAAAACTGATATGGTTTCTATCTGCATTTATTGGTGAAATAAAGCTGCTGTTTTCTCTCTTTTTCTAATTTGAGTGAATTCTTGTGAAAAGCTCAGCTGTCAGACAGAACTTGTGCAATTTAGGAAAGGATGAAACAGAAACTTCAAGTGAATCCAGAGCAAAATGTTATTGCTGAGTTGAATTGTAGTATAAGTTTGTGTTGGGTTTTTATTTATTTTTTGAGACTTTTTTGTCGTTGTGATTTTTTACTTTACTAGATGAGCTACAGGTGCTGTTAAGTGCCAATAAGCAGCTTGTTGTTTTTAATATTAAATGTATTTCTACTTGGTATTGCTTGAATTTTACTAAATAAACTTGTTTGTTGTCTTTGCTGTTCTTTTGGGTACCAGCAAACCTGTCTCTATTTAACATATTTGGGTGCAATTCCTAAAGTAGCGTAGTTGGCTACATTGTTTAATACTCTGTAACTGAGTTATCTCTCTGTACTGTTACATTAGTTATAGCTCTACATTATCTCTCTGTACTGTTACATTAGCTATAGCTCTACATTATCTCTCTGTACTGTTACATTAGCTATAGCTCCACATTATATCTCTGTAATGTTACATTAGCTATAGCTCTACATTATCTCTCTGTACTGTTACATTAGTTATAGCTCTACATTATCTCTCTGTACTGTTACATTAGTTATAGCTCTACATTATCTCTCTGTACTGTTACATTAGCTATAGCTCTACATTATCTCTCTGTACTGTTACATTAGCTATAGCTCCACATTATCTCTCTGTAATGTTACATTAGCTATAGCTCCACATTATCTCTCTGTACTGTTACATTAGCTATAGCTCTACATTATCTCTCTGTACTGTCACATTATCTCTCTGTACTGTTACATTAGCTATAGCTCCACATTATCTCTCTGTACTGTTACATTAGCTATAGCTCTACATTTTCTCTCTGTACTGTTACATTAGCTATAGCTCCACATTATCTCTCTGTACTGTTACATTAGCTATAGCTCCACATTATCTCTCTGTACTGTTACATTAGTTATAGCTCCACATTATCTCTCTGTACTGTTACATTAGTTATAGCTCCACATTATCTCTCTGTACTGTTACATTAGCTATAGCTCTACATTATCTCTCTGTACTGTTACATTAGCTATAGCTCTACATTATCTCTCTGTACTGTTACATTAGCTATAGCTCTACATTATCTCTCTGTACTGTTACATTAGCTATAGCTCCACATTATCTCTCTGTACTGTTACATTAGCTATAGCTCCACATTATCTCTCTGTACTGTTACATTAGCTATAGCTCTACATTTTCTCTCTGTACTGTTACATTAGCTATAGCTCCACATTTTCACTCTGTACTGTTACATTAGCTATAGCTCCACATTTTCTCTCTGTACTGTTACATTAGCTATAGCTCTACTTTATCTCTCTGTACTGTTACATTAGTTATAGCTCCACATTATCTCTCTGTATTGTTACATTAGCTATAGCTCCACATTATCTCTCTGTACTGTTACATTAGCTATAGCTCTACATTATCTCTCTTAACTGTTACATTAGTTATAGCTGCACATTATATATCTGTACTGTTACATTAGCTATAGCTCTACATTATCTCTCTGTACTGTTACATTAGTTATAGCTCCACATTATCTCTCTGTACTGTTACATTAGTTATAGCTCCACATTATCTCTCTGTACTGTTACATTAGCTATAGCTCTACATTATCTCTCTGTACTGTTACATTAGTTATAGCTCCACATTTTCTCTCTGTATTGTTACATTAGTTATAGCTCCACATTATCTCTCTGTACTGTTACATTAGCTATAGCTCCACATTATCTCTCTGTACTGTACTCTGTTCCTCCTAAAGTTTCTTTCTCTTAATTTAAGGGAGTTTTTCCACAATAATCAGCATCTATGTGATGCTGCTCATAAGAGGTGTGGACCTGTTTTTCTCTGTAAAGCTGCTTTGTAAAAACTTCGGTTGTAAAATCGCTATAGAAATAAAATTGAACAAAAGAAGAAGTACATTTGTAGAATTGCTTTATGGAGAATCTTAAGCACCTCCTTCTCTCAGAGCCAATAGAAATAGAGAACATCACATCATCGTGGGGAAAACCACACCCCTTCGTGGGGGAAAACATTCTGATCAGTTTTAATAGAAGCGAACAATTTCTGCTACAAAATCAGTGTGGAATAATGAGCTAGAGAGTGAAGAGCCAGAATCACTTATTTACACTGGTACCATTATTACCTCACCCAGATACCAGACAGAATAAACCAGTTACCTAATGTTTAGTAACACTAGACAGATGGTCATAATGTTTAAGCTTAATTTTATAAGCGCATTTATATAAGATGTAGTTCATTCCAAGGACACTAGATAGAGACAGTGCACCTTTCTCTATTTTACATAGAAGAGTTTACAAATCTATAATTCTTATTATTTCAGCTTTATTATCACACTGTGTAAAGTTGAAATAAATAGTTACATTATTTTTACTGATTGATACAAAAGGTAAAATTTACACTATTCTTAATTTTTATTAAACATCTACCAAAAGTAGATTATATCTCAATACAAAAAGTGTGTTAATTGTGCAGAAAGTTTATTATTATGGTAAAGTTTAAAATATATAATATATGCATTTTATAAATATAAGTATATAGTTGAGGTACTGATCTTACTCTGGGAAACTCTTGTTCTAATCGAAGCTCAGTCTGAACTCAGTTTTATCAGTTAAAACACAGCTGATAGATGATATAGAAAAAGAAAATCATAGTTAAATAATTAAAATGTGAATTAAATGTGTTTCAGTTGATCTGATCGTGGTTTAATTTGATAGTAGATCCAGTTTAGTGGGAGTTTAGTTGTGGGTCAGGTGAACTGGTGCTTGTGTTACCAGAGTAAACAGGGTTAATTTAACACACAGCTGCTGCACTATGTTCACTATATGAAGTATCAGGCTGCTGGATTACAGTGAATAAAATACTTTTATTACACTTTATTCAGCTCCTCAGATTCACTCTGATATTCCTCTAAATATCATTTTTACATGAATGCTTTGATGTGTGATTTAAAAATTGTACTATGTGAATATGAGACAACATTAATTCAGACTGATAGATTGAGGAAAATGCTGATAGTGGTACTAATAATATGGAAGAGTGCAGCTGTACTGGAGCATATAGCGAGTTATTACGTATTTTATTCAGAGAGATAATAACAGTTTTAATAAGATTAAGTCTAATGAAATATAGATCTGAACATTGTGATCACTAATATTCTCTTTATAAGCTCTGAAGGTGTTTTTGCGATTAATAGTAGAAAGACTTTCAACCAAGACTGGCTGATTAACTACATCTGTGGTTTTATTTATTTACTTTTGATCAATTATTTATTTACATCGTTTTAAGATTTATATATGTAACAAACACCACACTGATAGTGTAAATGTGAAAAAATATATAACTTACTGTGGATGATGCGTTCATTCTTGATGTTAAATGCTGCAATCTGAGGGAGAAAACACATTTAACTAATCAATAACTCATAAAGACTCATAAATCAGTTTTATCTATTATACAGCACTAAAGCATAGTTATCTTCATCAACTTGAACAATATCATGGTATTAAATATAAGTATTTTTATGTCAATACCTGCATGTAATAGTTTAAATGAGATGATAATTATATCATTATTTATTATTAAAAATATCTGCCTATTATTTATGACTGAGACACAAAATAATAATTTGATTAAAAGAAAAAGTCAGTGTTTAATGTTTGAGGTAAATTAAAGGATATTACAGTTTGGTTCTCTTTAAATGTTTTAGATTCTTACTCTCGCCCAAGAACTGACTGTTCACTCGCTGCCTAATATAACTATCCACCGCTCAACAGGAGTAAAGGTAATTTATTATTTAAAGTTATTCACATCACCTAACAGTGGTTTTAATGTTATGGCCGACTCAAATACAAATGTGTGTTATTTGTTGCACATTAAACCAACACTTTCCTCAGCTGTATATTGCATTTTTCTAACATAAAACACAAATATTGAAATAACTACTTAATTCAGAGCATGAGCCATTTCAGTAACAGACATTACTGTAAATTACTGTATCAGTAAAATAAAACATACATATTCTGCAGATAAATAAATGATGGGAAGGAGCCTGTCCATGAAGAGAACCATCAATAACAGTGTTTACTGTTCACTGAAAACCAGCAGTAGAATAACAGTATTTTATTATTTAATTAGTTTAAACACTATTACATCAGAATTTACCATAAAATATAATCAGCAGGAAGGTTTAAGGAGTTTCCAGCGTAAACTCTCTGGAATCTCCGGCTGATGGAGGAGAAATATTAGTTTAAAAATCTGTTAAACTGGCTCTTAAACTGAGGTAAAACTGGAGGATAACTTACTGTACTATACTTTACTGGGGTAAATTAATTAAAATAACAGATAGCAGTGAGAAGAACAGTGAGAATAGTGGTAATTAGTTTAATCTAAACACTTAAAACTCTTCTTATTCAGGTACAGCAGCTAATAAATGCTCTTTCTCCTCAGAAACTTCAGCAGCGTTTAGCTACAGCCAGTAATTTACCCGCTTCTGAACTTAAACTGCGCCTAAAACCAGCATTTAATTAGTCTAGATTAGTCTAAACTTCTTTAATCTCATCAACTTACCCATAAATTATTAGTGTTTCCTCCGTTTATTAAACAGTTTAAGAGAAACGGGGCTAATTCACTGCTAACTCTGTTAGCTGCTAACAGGCTAATGTGACAGGAATCTGACAGGAGAGCGTCTCGCGCCGAATCACAGCGCGCATAAAGAGCGCGTGAGGGCAGCGCTAATATAAACTACTGCTTTAAAACCACTGAAACTTACATAAAATTACCTAAAATCACCTGAAATAACCTGAACTCACCCAAATACTCACATAAAATCGCCTGAACTCACCTGTCTCGCTGCTTCTAGAAACACCCAGGAGGAGTACTGATCTACAAACGCTGAAATAACCGAATTATTAGTGATCAAACTCGCTGATCCTTCCGCCGGGAAATGTAGTGCACTGATTTAAGTGCAATATTAAATCCAAAACCTGTAATCTGTGTGTTAGTGCCAGAATTATACCCTTTAATTATTTAGCTAAAGTAAATTGGTTTACAAAATATGTTTTTATTAAATAGAAAAATAAATTATTATATTATTGTGGTGTCGATTAATGTTATATAAAAGAACCCAACACGAAAATTATCATATATAGCCATTAATAATGGACTTGTAATGCACTAAGACACGATTACAGGTTTTGGATTTTGTATTGCAACGAAAACATAAAAATATTAAGGATTTCAGAAGAAATGATAATATTATATACTATTTAATTTCATCTATTTGAGATGTATTTTTATTTTAAAAAAGACACGTAAAATAATGTTTAATTTATCCATATAAGCAAACTATGTCTATTAGGATTTTGTTTTGTATATTTTAAAAGATAAATAAATTAATCAATTAAGTTTAAAAATAACTACTGATACTACTCACTACTACGAATATTAGCTTCAACAACAAACATATTACTACTAATGCACTAATATTAAACATGTTTAATAATTCTTTATTAATTGAATGAATGTAATCGTTTCTGATTCTGAGAGTTGATATGCCACAGATGACTAATTGGTCCAGCGGTCTAAAGCGCTGCCACTATTAGCAGGAGGTTGCAGGTTTGAACCCCAGCTCATGCAGCTTTGCCATCAAGCTGTCGGCGCTCAGAGGGAGCACAATTGGCCCTGCTCCCTCTGGGTGGGTACAGTAGATGGTGCTCTCTCCAGCATCACTCCTAGGGTGATGTCTGCACCACAGGGCATCTGTGAGCTGATGTATCGGAATTGAGTCGGTGCACTTTCCTCCGAGCGCGCTGGCTGCTCAGTGGCTTCAGCGTGTGCTAGTCTTCACTCTCCTGGTGTGTTGGGGCATCACTAGTGATAGGGGGAGTAATTGGCCATGTAATTTGGGGAGAAAATGCAAACATAAGAAATAAAATTATAAAAAAAAAAAATCATACACAGAAAATTCACTGTGACTACCTGATCACTCATGCCAAATTCTCAAACACTAGAGGTCCCAAGCCTACGTTAGCAACAGACCTCCTCACAAATCTTCTTGCTGTAGTCGAACTTCTGATTAAACTTTTGGGACTTCAGTTTCACACTTTTCCTGCAAAACTGCCCCAAACTCCAGCCGAAATCCTCTGAGTTCATTCCTTTCCTTCTCATTCCAGACCAAGGAAATGGGAAATACTAGCAAAATTACAGAAGATACAGCCAATCAGCTTCTGTTCCAATACTTTTTTTTAATATTATAATAATCTGATCTTCTGTATGATTAGAGCAAGTTAACAAGTTGAGTAATACGGTTAATGTTTGAAAGTGAAATATATTTATATTTATATATGATTTAATGTACATTATTTTTGTAGGTATGTGACTATAAATATTTTACATTTAAAAGTTTGTTCTAGGAATCAGGTCATAAAACATTTGAATAGATATATTATAGTTTGAACAGAGCTGTAGATGTAAAAACACAGTTTTTAAAGGATCTAGTTTTATATCCAACACTAATCCAGCACACCTACTGTAGCTCCATTCAATACATGAGATTAAACACACATTCACACACTGTCCTGTAGAGATGATCTCAGGATGTACTGAGAGACTTTATGAGTTAAAGTAAGAAACTGATAAAGTGCTGTAAGGAACTTGACACAGACCTTTGGGTTTAATATATTCACTCTTTGTATTGTATTATTTTTGCTACATCTTTTTCCTTTCTGACCTGTTCCTGCTGTAACACTAGCTATATGTTTCCCACTGTGGGATTAAACAGATGATATTACAGTTTTTTTACAACTGTTTACACACATTTTCCAAGCTCTGTGTCTATTTTTCAAAACTCTACACACAAAACCCACAATTGCTCACACAAAATGCCTCAAATCTCCAGCAAAATGACACACAACATTCAAAATGTCATCAACACATCTCAAAAGCAAGCACTGACCTCACACTGCCAACACCTTTATCATAATATGACATTTTGGATTCATGGTGTATACACTGTTGATCAAAACCTAAAGCTCTTCTTTCATTCAGGGATTCTGTGTTTATTTCCATACAGAAGTGCAGAGAGAAGGTGAAATACTCACAACACACACAAACAGTTTTCAAACCCTAAATATTTATTTTTTCCAAATCAATGTTTGGATTATGGCTGCCACCGTGAATCGGACCCACAGTCCAGCCTCTCTCATGGTCAACCCATGATTGATCACATGATCAACCAATGTTGATCATGTGATGTCATCTGAGACAGCTCTCCTTGCTTCCCTTCTTTGCCTTTGTCCTCTTCCTCCCCTTCCAACTCCTCCTCCTCGAACCCGAACTCCTCGTGGACGTCCTCTGCCTCTACCAACTCTCCCGGCTCTCACTTTGTTGTCATTCATTGTTCAAAACAGACATCTTGATATTTGATCTATTTATAGGCATATACTTAGCCAATGATTCGTTGGTGTTCAATACAGTAATGAGTGTTTACACATGTGAGGGGTGGGAGTGAAGCCCTGGTGATTTAGTGTGGGATTTTGATAGGTTGTGTTTAAAAGATGAAATCAAGTAACTTCCTGTTTGATCTTTGTGTGTTAGGTAGAAACTTGTGTGTAGAGTTTTGCAAAATGTGTGTTTGGAGATTGAAAACTGAGTCAGACACTGAGAATTAGTGTGTGGTTTTGCAGATTTGGTGTGGGGTTATGGTGTTTGAAGGGCATGTTTAGAGAATTGTGTGACAAGTAAAGATTTAGTGTGTAAACAGTTGAAAAAAGCTGTAATGAGTGAGTTAATCTGTATCAGTAACTTTAGCTTTACAGATCAGCAGTGGAGTCTTTTAGTGCACTGCCGAGTTAAACACATTATCAGCTCATGAAATAACATCAGTATTAAAACGCTGATCTCTGCATGGAGATCTGTGAGACTCTGCAGAAGCTGAAAGATTTGTGGTGTTTTTACCGGAGATGGAGTCGCTCCACACGGTTTACACGTTATCTTATTTTTCGACGTCAGAGGAGAAATATATCACCTCTCTCCTCTCTCTCTCTCTCTCTGGCTGCGTCCAGAAACTTTTGCTACTCCTCCTCTCCTACTCCTCCTTTCCTACTCCTCCTCTCCTACCCCGGAAGAAGGTGGAGGAATCGAGGAGAGGAGAGGAGGAGGAGGAATGGAGGGAAGGAGCTTTAATTGGGGAAATGGGACAGCTGATCCCTTTTTGATAGGATGTTGACTACCGTTGAACTGAGCCAATCACAACGCTCACTTTGAGCACGTTTCAGAACATTACTATCACACACAGCCAAAAATTCAGATATTCCAATAAAATCCTGTTTACTCCCAGCCACATTTTTGGCCGCATCTCTGACCATTGACTCTGGCAGCCCTGTCTGACCTCAGCCTTATGAGGGATTCAGTTTCCTCATCAGTCCCTAAGTTAAAATAAATAAGTAAATAAATGAATTAATTAAAATTATATATATATATTATAAATAATATATGTTTTTATATGTATAACATGATACACATAGGGTCATAAATATAGTTTTACTGAGCATACAGTTTATCTAAACTATAAATTATATTACTGCTTTACTGGCTGTTTAGTTAGATAAGGAACCTAGTTAATTAATGTGTTTATGACGTATATTTGGGCGTTGCCTTCCCCATTTTCGCGTGCTCTGTGGGCGTGGATGCAGTGATGTCATTAAAAATCCTTAAAAGTCTTCCGGAGTAGGATACACTGATGTAACCTCCGTTGGAAGCCTACTACAGGTGGATTTTAAGCGGCTTCTTTCGTCTCCTACGGTATTCGGACAGGCGGCAAGATGGCCTCACAAAATCAGTTTCCGGGTCACGGAGGAGAGGAGGAGGATCGGTAGGAAAAAGGAGACACTTTTGGGGTTTCTGGACGCAGCCTCTCTCTCCCTGCTGAACACTGTGGAGTTAACTTCCAGTCGAGCTCCATAAGTAACGACAGGTTAATTCCCGGGTTTTGTATTTAACCGCACTGCGCTGCTGCAGGAGAGACGGGTACTGATTGGATGACTACCCCGCTTGTCCCGCCTCTCGACCTTCGCTACACTCTAAAAAACAGAGGTACGATATGAGTACTTTTTTGTACTCGAAGGTACACTCTTTATAATTGTACCCTCAAAGGTACAATATTGGTCTTTACAGGGTCAGATTTGTTCCCTCTGAAGTACAAAGTCATTTCTAACAGCAATAAGTACAAATTTGTACCATTTAACCAGCCAAAGGGTACATTCAGTATTCTGCATCACTGTACTAATGAACAATATATATTTAAATTGCACATTTTTTATTTGAAAGCCAGACAATTTTGTATCATCAAGTTTTTAAGCCATATTTAGTTGATGATAATGTTTATAATCTTTATGATCTTTACTGCCACAAAAACCATGGGTACAAAAAAGGACTTTCACTGAAAGGTACTTTTTTGTGCCTCAATATAAGGTACAGCCCCAGCGACAAGCTTTGTACTCTTTTAAGTACAAATCTGTACTTATATTTCTTAGAGTGTAAAGTAAGCAGTGATTGGATCTCCTCCTTACTTGTCACTACCTTTTTACAGAACTAAATCAGTTCTGATTGGATTTCGTCCCTGACAAACATTTTCGTCTCGTTTTTATTTTTTTAATACTGTTTTTATTTAGTTATCGTCTCGTTTTTGTCTTGAAAAACAGCTTAGTTGACGAAGACTATGACGAAAATTATTCCTCAACGAAATGAACACTGATTCTAAAGCAGTGATTGGTTGATCTCCTCTGATTTACTCTCTTAGATCTCTGAGATCATCACCCCACAATTTGCTGGCTGGATCTCAGACTCTTCTTTATTCTAAAGGGGAACTCTGGTGTGAAATTAAATAATACAGCGCTTTTAGCCAAAGCTCCCAACAGGCCACAATGCTAGGAGCATAAAGTTACCTGTGGAAAGAAATCACTATTTTTACACCATTAATAAGCCTAAAGCTGTTTCACACTTCATGAGTAGAATTCAGAGAGCCCTGATGTTTAAAAAAATAGGCACAGAGAAATTTTAAAGTGATCAGAAAGTTTACTAACTGTGATTTTTAGTGTTGATAATGCTGAGTTCCCTTTCACTCACAGGGTCTCGCATCACTAATCTACTCATCAATGATGTTCATAAACATCAGGACCTCAGAGCATCTAAGAGCTGTGTGGAAGGAAGAACCTGGATTAGAACTTTCAGAAGAAGAGTGGAATCATGCACTGTGAAAAGGTCCATCACTGTTTACATTTCAGTAGAAACAGAACAGCTTACTTTTATCTAAGTGTTGATAATCTTGTAATAGGTGTTATAAAGCTCTATGAAATTAGAACATGTATGTTTGGAAAGTTCTGTGTTTATCCCTGTATTCAGTCATTTTATTTACTTTTTGTTATTTCTTCTTCTTTATGTAATTGTGTAAAATTCATGCATTGTATTGTTGCATGTATTTGTAAATTCAGACCTGAAAATGTATAAATCAAGTAAAAAAAAAAGACTCAGGACTCAAATACTGCAACTCAAATACTTTATTAAATACATAGGGGTACAGTGGGTTCTCTAAACGAGCAGATTCAACACCAGTAAACAGCAGCCAGAGAAAATCAACATACCATAAACGATATATATATATATATAGTACATATTACAATATATATATATATATATATATATATATATATATATATATATATATATATATATATATATATTAGGGGTGTCACGATTTCGATATTTCATCGAAATGGATGGAAATGATGTCATGGTCTCGAGCCTCGAAGTGAAAAAGAGGATGGACGATCCCTCCCTCTAAGCTACGCTAATGGTGCAGCACACTGTAGCCGACGCCGCGGACATTGTGACTGCTCAAAGAGCAGCTCTTTCTCCAGAGAATGTGAACATTCTCATCTTCTTAAAGAAAAACTTAAAAAAATATATAAAAATAACAGCTGTTTTGTCTAGCCTCAAATATGTTAATAGTTTTGGTACCTTAAGGAGCATCTTTCTCTCAGATAAAGTTAATAATATATCTTTATTAAAGAAAAAGTCTTAAAGTCTTATTTTTCATGTTTAACTGTTATAGTAGGATAGAGTTCAGTTTGTTAAGGCTCTAATTGTTCTATTATTTTGTACATGACTGTTCCTGTATTTTTGTATTATTTATTTTATTATGTTGCACATTGCTGTTTTAATAGTGCACACTGCTGCTACCAAAAAAAGCCACTAGATTGCATTACATATATATCTTAATTAAATTATTTAAATTTGATCATTAGTGCCTAATGTGGTGTATTACAGGTCACTTGTATCACTTTGCATCACTTATATCAAGCCCACCTTTTGAAATAAGATGTTGTAAATTTGATGAATCAAACCAATGACTGACCATAGACTAATCTAAAACTGGCATAGGCCTCTCTGCTGTAAAAAAAATAATGAAAGAAAATCGAGAATCGAATCGAATCGTGACCCTAAAATCAGAAATAAAATGGAATCGAGGATTTAGAGAATCGTGATATATATATATATATTACAATAATCACTAACAGTGTGCTGAATGATAAAGGAATAAGGACTTTTTTGTGATTATATATATTTATTATTGAAAGAATGTAAAATACAGTTTATCATATACAGATAAAGAATAGATGAAACAAAGCGGTTAAAAATTAAGAAGAGCAAAAGAGAAAAACAAAAAAACAAAAAGTGACGTTTAAAATTTAACCCACAGCAATGGTGACATCACACACACACACACACACACACACTACACACACACTATACACACACACTACACACACTACACACACACACAATACACACTATACACACTATACACACACACTACACACACTATACACACACACACACACACTACACACACTACACACACTACACACACTATACACACTATACACACACACACACACACACAGGGTTATTCTATTTTACACAGAGTCACTGAGCCATAATAACGAACCCCAATCCCTGCATAGAGGGGCTGAGTAAAGGTGGTGTAGAGTGTGTGTAAGTGTGTGAGAGTGTGTGAGTGTGTATCAGAGGAGACTCTGTAGAAGGACAGAGTGCCGGAGGGACAGTCCACATACACTCCTACTCTCCTACAGTCGGAGGGAGGAGTGGAGATTTCAGTTCTGTTATTATTGTGTTCAACATAGTAAACGTCATCAGTGCAGATCAGTCTCCAGGAGTTTATATTCCATCCAAACACACAGTCTGATCCGTCTCCTTTCCTGCTGATGGTTTTATAACTCAGAGCTACAACAACTCCTCCTCCTCCATCTCTCCACTCAGCCTCCCAGTAACAGCGTCCAGTTACACCAGTTACACCAGTTACACCAGTATCACCAGTATCACCAGTTACACCAGTTACACCAGTATCACCAGTATCACCAGTATCACCAGTTACACCAGTATCACCAGTTACTCTCTCTCTACTCAGAACCTGTGGACACTTATCAAATCTCTCTGGATGATCAGGATACGACTGCAGCTCCTCTCTCCTCTCCACCCTCCTGTTCTCCTCACTCAGAGAGAGACCAGGGTTTACTGTGTTTAGATCCAGTGTGAAATCACAGCCGTCTGAAAACAAGAACACACACATTACACACACACTACACACACATTACACACACATTACACACACACTACACACACATTACACACATTACACACTCACTACACACATTACACACACTACACACACATTACACACACACACACTACACACACATTACACACACTACACACACATTACACACACTACACACACTACACACACACTACACACACATTACACAGACTACACACACACTACACACACACTACACACACATTACACACACACTACACACACATTACACACACACTACACACACATTACACACACATTACACACACTACACAAACATTACAAACACACACATTACACACACTACACACACTACACACTCACATACACGCACTACACACACACACACACACTACACACTCACATACACACACTACACACACACTACACACACTACACACTCATACACACACTACACACTCACATACACACTACACACTCACATACACACACTACACACTCACATACACACTACACACTCACATACACACACTACACACTCACATACACACACTACACACACACACACACTACACACTCACATACACACACTACACACTCTACACACTACACACTCACATACACAAACCACACACACACACACTACACACTCATACACACACAACACACTCACATACACACTCTACACACTCACATACACACTCTACACACACTACACACTCACATACACACTGTACACACTTACATACACACACTACACACACTACACACTCACATACACAAACTACACACACTACACACTCATACACACACTACACACTCACCTACACACACTACACACTCACATACACACACTACACACACTACACACTCATACACACACTACACACTCACATACACACTCTACACACTCACATACACACTCTACACACACTACACACTCACATACACACACTACACACTCACATACACACACACTACACACATACACACACTACACTCACATACACACACTACACACTCACATACACACACTGCACACACTCACATACACACACTACACACTCACATACACACACTGCACACACTCACATACACACACTACACACTCACATACACACACTACACACACTACACACTCACATACACACACTACACACATTACACACACACTACACACTCACATACACACACTCTGTGTGTGTGTGTAATGTGTGTGTTTAATGTGTGTCGTCTGTGTGTAATGTGTGTTTGATGTCTGTAGTGTGTAATGTGTGTAGTGTGTGTAGTGTGTGTGTAATGTGTGTGTATTGTGTGTATAGTGTGTAGTGTGTGTAGTGTGTGTAATGTGTGTGTGATGTGTGTGTAGTGTGTGTTTAATGTGTGTGTAGTGTGTGTGTGTATGTGAGTGTGTAGTGTGTCTGTAGTGTGTGTATGAGAGTGTGTAGTGTGTGTAGTGTGTGTATGTGAGTGTGTAGTGTGTGTAGGTGAGTGTGTAGTGTGTTTATGTGAGTGTGTAGTGTGTGTATGTGAGTGTGTAGTGTGTGTGTGTGTAGTGTGTGTGTAGTGTGTGTGTGTGTATGTGTGTAGTGTGTGTAGTGTGTGTATGTTAGTGTGTGTGTGTGTGTAGTGTGTGTGTAGTGTGTGTATGTGAGTGTGTAGTGTGTGTAGAGTGTGTAGTGTGTGTATGTGAGTGTGTAGTGTGTGTATGTGAGTGTGTGCAGTGTGTGTATGTGAGTGTGTGCAGTGTGTGTAGTGTGTGTATGTGAGTGTGTAGTGTGTGTATGTGAGTGTGTGCAGTGTGTGTATGTGAGTGTGTAGTGTGTGTAGTGTGTGTATGTAGAGTGTGTAGTGTGTGTATGTGAGTGTGTAGTGTGTGTATGTGAGTGTGTATTGTGTGTAGGTGAGTGTGTAGTGTGTGTATGTGAGTGTGTAGTGTGTAGAGTGTGTATTGTGTGTATGTGAGTGTGTAGTGTGTGTATGTGAGTGTGTAGTGTGTGTAGAGTGTGTAGTGTGTGTAGTGTGTGTATGTGAGTGTGTACAGTGTGTATGTGAGTGTGTAGTGTGTGTAGAGTGTGTATGTGAGTGTGTAGAGTGTATGTGAGTGTGTAGTGTGTGTAGTGTGAGTATGTAGAGTGTGTAGTGTGTGTATGTGAGTGTAGTGTGTGTATGTGAGTGTGTAGTGTGTGTGTAGTGTGTGTATGAGAGTGTGTAGTGTGTGTAGTGTGTGTATGTGAGTGTGTAGTGTGTGTAGGTGAGTGTGTATTGTGTTTATGTGAGTGTGTAGTGTGTGTAGTGTGTGTATGTGAGTGTGTAGTGTGTGTGTGTAGTGTGTGTGTAGTGTGTGTGTGTGTGTGTAGTGTGTGTATGTGTGTAGTGTGTGTAGTGTGTGTATGTTAGTGTGTGTGTGTGTGTGTAGTGTGTGTATGTGAGTGTGTAGTGTGTGTCTGTGAGTGTGTAGTGTGTGTGTAGTGTGTGTGTGTATGTGTGTAGTGTGTGTATGTGAGTGTGTAGTGTGTGTGTAGTGTGTGTGTGTATGTGTGTAGTGTGTATGTGAGTGTATAGTGTGTGTATGTGAGTGTGTAGTGTGTGTATGTGAGTGTGTGCAGTGTGTGTATGTGAGTGTGTGTAGTGTGTGTATGTGAGTGTGTAGTGTGTGTATGTGAGTGTGTGCAGTGTGTGTATGTGAGTGTGTAGTGTGTGTAGTGTGTGTATGTGAGTGTGTAGTGTGTGTATGTGAGTGTGTGCAGTGTGTGTATGTGAGTGTGTATGTGAGTGTAGTGTGTGTATGTGAGTGTGTAGTGTGTGTGTAGTGTGTGTATGTGAGTGTGTAGTGTGTGTATGTGAGTGTGTAGTGTGTGTATGTGAGTGTGTAGTGTGTGTAGAGTGTGTATGTGAGTGTGTAGAGTGTATGTGAGTGTGTAGTGTGTGTAGTGTGTGTATGTAGAGTGTGTAGTGTGTGTATGTGAGTGTGTAGTGTGTGTGTAGTGTGTGTATGAGAGTGTGTAGTGTGTGTAGTGTGTGTATGTGTGTGTGTAGTGTGTGTATGTGAGTGTGTAGTGTGTGTAGAGTGTGTAGTGTGTTTATGTGAGTGTGTAGTGTGTGTAGTGTGTGTATGTGAGTGTGTAGTGAGTGTGTAGTGTGTGTGTAGTGTGTGTGTGTAGTGTGTGTGTGTGTGTAGTGTGTGTGTGTGTATGTGTGTAGTGTGTGTAGTGTGTGTATGTGAGTGTGTAGTGTGTGTGTGTAGTGTGTGTATGTGAGTGTGTAGTGTGTGTAGTGTGTGTATGTGAGTGTGTAGTGTGTGTGTGTGTGTATGTGTGTAGTGTGTGTATGTGAGTGTATAGTGTGTGTATGTGAGTGTGTGCAGTGTGTGTATGTGAGTGTATAGTGTGTGTATGTGAGTGTGTATTGTGTTTAGTGTGTGTATGTGAGTGTGTAGTGTGTGTAGTGTGTGTAGTGTGTGTGTAGTGTGTGTATGTGAGTGTGTAGTGTGTGTAGTGTGTGTGTAGTGTGTAGTGTGTGTAGTGTGTGTGCAGTGTGTATGTGAGTGTGTAGTGTGTGTGCAGTGTGTGTGTGAGTGTGTAGTGTGTGTGTGTGTGTGTAGTGTGTGTGTAGTGTGTGTAGTGTGTATGTGAGTGTGTGTGTGTGTGTGTAGTGTGTGTAGTGTGTGTGTAGTGTGTGTAGTGTGTGTGTAGTGTGTGTAGTGTGTGTAGTGTGTGTAGTGTGTGTACTAGGGCTGCACGATATGTAAAATGTTACATTGTATTGTTTTAGTTTTCTGAGATGTATATTGTGATATTACACAATGCAGGACCCGTGATGTCACCGGCCCCGCCCCCACCCGCACGCTGTCTCACCACAGAGACCCGGACCGTTTCCCAATACACAAGAACACAAGTCTGGACTCCTGTACTTGGTGAGTACGGACTTGGGAAGTTGGGATGGCGAGTGTGTACTCCGAGGACGGGAGGAGCTGAAAACACAGGAGCACATTTTCACCTAGCCGCTTTCTTAACAAATAAACACATATCTGAAGTCTAAAGCCCTACATTCTCCCTAAAAATAACTTCAAACATTATTTTACCACACAGCAGTACTGTTTTAAAAACATACAGGTGCTTCTCCTCCTGCATTACACTGATACTGCTGAGAGGTGCATTCTGGGATATCGGGCTGTGACAAGTTCACACAAGTCACCTTCCATGCATCCTCTATGAAGTGGGCGGAGCAAGAACACATCCGGGTATTAGTTGTGTGCTTGGCTAACTGTGATCTTCTGAATTGGAACAGTTCTTGGGCTGCGACTGATGACGTTTCCCGAGTCCACAAGAACACAAGTACTGACAAGAACCGGACCGACCGAGAGCTGAGTCAGCGCTTTAGAGTCAGCTAATCACTCAAAACCCGAGAAAAACAGCAGAACAGCCATAACTAAGCATTTAAATGGCCTTTTAAAAGGTAAATAAGAGCGTTTATTTTTCTGGGATTAAAAGCATGAATTCAGCTTTAACTGGAAATATCTGCACTGCTAAACTGTGCGGAACTGAGGTGCACAGCTTTATACTCGCTGTCTCAGGCCGTTACAGGGTTCATACGCTTTTCAACTAAAACATTTCCACGACTTTTCCAAACGTTTTGTTGGAATTTAAACATGTACAAAAATACACTAGTGTATGAAGATCTGCCAGAGACAAAGAATTCTCGGTGTACAGACACAGCTGTCACAAAGCAGCAGAGACGGCCGAGTGAGTAAACAAAGCTGACCTATGACCTAGGTGATCTAACTATGGAGAAACAACATGGTCAGTCCTTATAAGGAAAAAAACAAAAGGGTCTGTCCTAACGTAGAAGTAGAGTCAAAAGGTAAAGATAGATTTGTGCATTCAAATCACCAGGTATGTACGTACTATGCTGTACAAGATTGTAGAAATGTTCCTTGTCCGAGGAGACGAGTTAGTTGGTAACAGACGGTCAGGGGTTACGTGCTCACTGCAATAAAGCCTGCATCTCTTTGTTCCTGAAGTCAGCTTACTTTTTGTTTGGTAAAGACTAGTTTTTGAGATACCTACTGTTGGAAAGAAGGAAAACAAAAAAACAACAGTTTTTGGTGGCCCGTACAGGGACCCAATCCAGCTCCGGCGTGACTGCAGCATCACCGGGGAGGAGGTCTTAGTCTGTGTCGACTGTGTATCTGTGTGGCTGAACTGAATAAACTTATTTGAAAAAAACAGACAAAACATATGTAAAGTGAGTAAATGTTAAATGACAAATCTCCACATGGGGTGAGCTAATGTGTCATAGTAAGACTCCTAAAATAAGCAATCACAGAGTCTCAAAGTAAGTAAAGTAAGTCTTCAATAAGAAAATCCTTATTTACAGCTTAACTCCAAAATTCAGAATGTTTTCTGCGTACTCTGAGGTTAAATGGTAAAGGTTGAGAATTTTAAGTAAGACAGGATAAAATAATTACTCCTAAACTAATAAAAATAACCGTACACTTATAATAATTAGTAAAAATTCTGATTAGAGAAGAATAAAGTAAAACCTGGTAAACTTCAGTCCCTTGCAGTGTCTGTGTGAGTGCAATGAGTGTAAATGTGCTTGATTGTGAAAGGGGCTGGCCACCTCCTGTTCAGTTGTCAGCTGTGTGTTTATTTATGTTACCTGTTCTCTGTCTGCGAGAGGTTTTAGTCCAACGTGCTCAAAACCTCAGTCTTCCATGTTTATAACAGCCAACCAAAATGATATAAGAAGACAATAGATAAATGAATAGGCTATAGATAGGTGTTAATTAAAATAAAATGAAAAGATATAGAAATAAACTATTCAACTCATGCTCATCGAATAAAGACTAAGTTGAGCTTAATTCAACAGTTGCCTTTAAGACAGTTTATTTAAATTGAACTAGTATTGACTCATAAGGTTTGGTGTTGAGTGTCCATAAATATCTTTAAAAAAATGATCAACACTTGAGGGTGTACAAGAGACCAGTGATCTTCTAGGGATTTCTCATACGTCAGGATCAAACAATAGGCGGCCGCTGATAATCGAGAATGAGCGATTCCGAACACATTCGGTCACTCTACTGACATATGAGATCTCTGGAAGTTACGGTAATGAATTTACCATCTTGAGTGCAACAACAGAAGAAAATAAGTACCTAAAACCATTAAGGGAAAATAAGCATAAAATGAAGAATTAATATTGTGAACAGAAGAAGATAAGAAGTTAATATAAAGTAAGGGAATATGATCAGGATAAATCTAGAAAACCCAGGTAAAAATGCAAATCCAATCAAAAGAAACTGAAATTAAACTAAAAAGGAATAAGTTTGGCCTTAAAAAAACAGATAAAAATATGTATGTATATAAATGTACGAGAAGCATAGCAATACAAGTAGAATACAGTTCTAAATTGGGGTGCCAGTGGGTTCATTAACCAAGTCTTAATTTACAGTTACTAACCATGATGAATGATTATGTATTGTAAACTGGGTGTTAAAACACTCACAGAGCACAATCTACAGACAGGTCATATATGGTTCTAATTGCCCACATGATGATCTGATAGGGTAATTGACTTAAATTAAAGTGTTTTAACAAATCGATTTATTCATGCTGTTGCTATTTATGTAATCCCATTATATGCCACGTGGACATTTGTTTTTACTTTGAAGATCATACAATTAAGAATTCATTTGGTATTGGAATATTATGCAAACTATGAACATGACTACCCTGAATATCTGCTGTATACTAACTAACCACAATATGGTTGGTGAGAGCACAGTAGATCCATCGTAATCGCATATTTTGTAAGGATTGAAGACTCTAGTGAGGCATAGTATGAAAACAACAAATCATAGAAAAGATCCTTTTCGGTGTGCATACACACATAATCAGAGTAGTCATACTGCTTTATTCAGTATTGAAATATCTTGATAAACCACACACATATGCAAGAGCATTTTTAATATATAAAAATAGTGTTACCCATCACCACGGGGTCATTAAGCATTTAGATTAAGAAAAGGGGGGGTCAATAACGAACGACACACACACTCACACACACACACTCATACACAATCAAGAACACATTCACTCACACACACCCTTAGACACACACTTACACACTCCGAGTCTCAGAAGTTAGTGACCTAGTCATAGTTAAGAGTGGTCAAACTAGCTAGTTTCCACATTAAATTATTTGTTTATCACAATAAACATTATAGGACTCACAGTCTTTAAAAAAATAAGGTTAATGCTGTCCCAAGAATTGACTTCAGTGATTTAAATAGTAATGCAGGTAGATGTACACTATTCCAAACTAAATACATGTAAAACTACATTACTTCTTGAATACCTGTAACAATGTACATTATTTCATTGCAGAGTTCAAAGCATTTGGTACCTGCAAGTGAAAATTATCATTAAGGGGCTTAGCCTTTCATCACATCCCTCTAGGAACATTTACACATTTTATAAGAATCAGATCTTAAAATAAAGATACCTTCCTCATAAGTCCCCCTCTCAACAGTCCTGATAAAATGGGGTTGGTCTATTATAGAGGCCCTCGTCGTCTTACAGGTGAAGAAATTGGCTTTAACACTAAATTGAGACTAGAAGGGTAGAGGATACAATAGGTACACATTCTAAAAGCTGATTTTTAACCATGCCATAATAGATTTCTATAAAAATCTAGTCATAATGTTTACAATTAGATTACATTATCATGTAACCAGGAAAGTTATTGCCATCCTGATTAAAGTTCATGTGTACCTGCACAACACGTCAACAGCACTACATTGGGGTGTGGACCTGAACATCATTGACACCCTCACAAGAGTGACAGTAAAACCAACAGACTAAGCCCACTGATATGTAGGTCCGAGGAGACGAGTTAGTTGGTAACAGACGGTCAGGGGTTACGTGCTCACTGCAATAAAGCCTGCATCTCTTTGTTCCTGAAGTCTGCTTACTTTTTGTTTGGTAAAGACTAGTTTTTGAGATACCTACTGTTGGAAAGAAGGAAAACAAAAAACCCAACAGTTTCCATGACCGTCTTTAAAATATCAGTGCAGACATGAACAATAAAACTAAAAATGTCAAAACTGATTATAGTAGGCCTATATCTTACTTAAAATGTATTTAAATAAAAAAACATTTCTTTCAGCAATGCTGACAATTTTCTATAATAAAATGTGTGTTAAATCCTGAGAGCTCTATTGTGTACAACTGAGTTAACTCTGAGCTGATTCCAACACCAGGAGAACTGAACAGTTTACAGTATAATAATCACTATTAGAAGCAACCAGCTAATAATTTATTTATTTTTCCTTTTAAAATGGGCACAAAAATAAAATATTAAAGCAGATTTTTTTGGTCACAGAGATTTTTTTTTTCTATTGAACTATTTAACATGTAATACGTTTAATATAAAACCTCACTTATCAATTAGTAGAATGAAGCAAAAGTAATCAAATGTCACTTACTTTTAGAGCCACTCTAAAATATTAGTAAAGAAAACTACACTGTTGCATCGAGCTCTCAGGTTATGTTGTAACAGAAACTAAAACAGAACTAGTCATTTCCTTTTAATTTGAACATTTATTTTTTAATGTACACGATGGAAACTGATCTACACTGAATAAGATAACCCTCCTTCAAACACACCTCTGATATCTCTCAGTCTCAGTGCTATAGGCAGCGGCGGGCGCGCGGGGTCTCGCTGTGTTTTGGAGAAGTTAAATCCGGACAGTCTGTATCACAGTTTAAAGGAACAGAGAGATTTCTGCGCTTTAGCGCTGCAGGGTAACCATGCTGTTCCCGGAGGTAAACACCGGGGCGTGTTTAGTTAGCTAACGCTAGCTAGCTCCGTGCTGCTTCTCCTGTGTAACGTTACAAATATCCCATTTCTGCAGTTGGGGTCCTCGCGTCTCTGCCTTTCTTTAGTCTGAATGAAGCCGGACAGCATTAAATCAGCATGTTTCTCTCACTGAGTGAATTACAGTTACAGTGCAGCAGCTGAAGCTCCGCTCAGATTTGCTGTTTTCAAATTCCGTGACTTTTCCAGGTTTCATGACCGTATGAACCCTGCGGTTACCTCGTGTTTACACCCCCTCCCCCTCCCCCTCCACCTCCCCTCACCATCAATCCCCCCGCCTTTTTCAGCAGCAGCCAGAGGCGGCGCTGTTCACTCAGAACGCTGTGTATCTACTTCTTGTGTCAAGAATCAAAACACTGCAACATGAGTTTTTATTGCCTTACGTGACATCACAGATCCCGCCATGTGACTATTGCACATGCGCACATCGCTATGTTGATGCTTAAACGATATATCGTGCAGCCCTAGTGTGTACTGTGTGTATGTGAGTGTGTACTGTGTGTATGTGAGTGTGTAGTGTGTGTACTGTGTGTATGTGAGTGTGTAGTGTGTGTACTGTGTGTATGTGAGTGTGTACTGTGTGTATGTGAGTGTGTACTGTGTAGTGTGTGTACTGTGTGTATGTGAGTGTGTAGTGTGTGTATGTGAGTGTGTAGTGTGTGTACTGTGTGTAGTGTGTGTAGTGTGTGTATATGAGTGTGTAGTGTGTGTACTGTGTGTAGTGTGTGTAGTGTGTGTATGTGAGTGTGTACTGTGTGTAGTGTGTGTATGTGAGTGTGTAGTGTGTGTAGTGTGTGTAATGTGTGTATGTGAGTGTGTAGTGTGTGTAGTGTGTGTATGTGAGTGTGTAGTGTGTGTATGTGAGTGTGTAGTGTGTGTATGTGAGTGTGTAGTGTGTGTATGTGAGTGTGTAGTGTGTGTATGTGAGTGTGTACTGTGTGTACTGTGTGTAGTGTGTGTAGTGTGTGTATGTGAGTGTGTACTGTGTGTACTGTGTGTAGTGTGTATGTGTGTGTGTATGTGAGTGTGTACTGTGTGTACTGTGTGTATGTGAGTGTGTAGTGTGTAGTGTGTGTATGTGAGTGTGTAGTGTGTTTATGTGAGTGTGTAGTGTGTGTGAGTGTGTAGTGTGTGTATGTGAGTGTGTGTATGTGAGTGTGTACTGTGTGTAGTGTGTGTATGTGAGTGTGTAGTGTGTGTAGTGTGTGTATGTGAGTGTGTGTATGTGAGTGTGTGTATGTGAGTGTGTAGTGTGTGTAGTGTGTAGTGTGTAGTGTGTGTATGTTATTAATAAATATTGTTATTTAATAATAGGTCTTTGCTTCTTCAGTGTTGTAATGTTAATTTACATAATTCTGAACAGATTTCGCTCATTTAAAAAGCCTGAAAAAGTTTTTAAAACGCTCAGTTTTAACTTTTTACTCATGAAGAAATGTGGGGTTTAAATCAGGCTCGGGTTCATAATGACAGTTTATGGGTCGGGCTGGAATCTTTGGGTCTGATCTTAACTCTACCGTACACTGTGTGATTATTTTAATGGAGAGCGTTGTGGATAACTCACACTGCACGTTTGAATGGTTTGTTGTGTTTGAACAGCGACAGATGCAGCTGAAGCTCATTCTCACTCATTCTCTCTCTCATTGTACAGTTTTAGAAGAGGATGAGCTTTTGCTGATTCCATCATTTAAAAGTGAAATGTAATGTAATGTACGTATAGTGTGTGTGTTTGAGTGTAGTGTGTGAGTGTAGTGTGTGTGTGTGTGAGTGTAGTGTGTGTGTGTAGTGTGTGTGTGAGTGTTGTGTGTGTGTGTAGTGTGTGTGTGAGTGTTGTGTGTGTGTGAGTGTAGTGTGTGTGAGTGTAGTGTGTGTGTGTAGTGTGTGTGTGAGTGTAGTGTGTGTGTGTGTGTGTGAGTGTTGTGTGTGTGTGAGAGAAAACTTACATTTCTTTAATCCAGGTTTGATTCTTATTTCGCCTCCATGTTCCATTCTAAACACACACACACACACACACAGACACACACACACACAGACACACACACACACACACACACACACACAGACACACACAGATCAGCAGGGTGTGAGAGTGAAATGCAGAGTTTCTCTCTCTGGGTTTATATTAGTGAACATGGTGAAGGAATATGAAGTTCTGGATTTTCCTGATACACAATAATTAACGTTAATCCTTAAGAAGAAACACCCACTCCTTTATAACACCATTAACACAATTAGAGGAAACCAGAGCCTCAGATTTAAATTTTAATATCTAATAACAGATTCAATATGCTGTCACACTTTAGCTTCTTCTTTTATTCCCAGCCTCCAAGGGGCGTGAGGGAGAATTATAGGGTCTCTGTTTAGAACAGGTGAAGAAGTAAAGGCTGAACCATAAAGATCCAGCTACAAAGGAAACATGGACTGTTCAACTTTTAACCAACAAACATGTGGACTTCACTTTACTCTAAACTCTGATGAGCTCAATCCATTTTATTAACACCTGAAACACTGTGATTTATGAATAACGTACATTGAGGGTTCATCACGCTACGAAATCTGTAGTCCAGAACTCTAATCTTTACGTTCTGTCTATGGGCAAACTCTGATCCTGAACTTGGATTATTATTATTCCTGTGTTGATCTGAAGCTGGATAATATGATTTGCTTTCAGCTTAAAATATTATTTCAGTTTAAAATACAAAATCCACAACAAAAGGCTGAATACACCACATATGTATATGCACTGTGCACTTTATTATTAAAACTATATTAATTTAACTGAGAAAATGTAGCTCATTCTAACAAAGGGTAACACTGGACTCTCTAAACAGTTGATCACTCTTCTTTTATCTCTAACTGACCCTCATCACTCTATCTAACATCTGCAGCAATCTTCCCCCTGAGTACTTCTTCATACCTGAGTGTCTCCAGTGAGCAGTGTGGATCCTCCAGTCTGGCAGAAAGCAGCTTCTCTCCAGACTCTCCTGGGTGGTTGTAGGTCAGATGCAGCTCTTTCAGGTGGGAGGGGTTTGAACTCAGAGCTGAAGACAGAGAAGAACAGCCTTTTTCTGTGATCATACACCCAGATAATCTAGAGAGAAAGAAAATTAAAGTAAGTTATTAACAGAGAGAGAAAGAGTGACAGTGGCAGACTGAGAGATACGAGTAACATGATTAACACTATAATAGCTGAATCTCTAAGAAAAAATAGCATCTCAATGTAAAAAATACATTCAGAAATCCTAATTAAAATAAAAAAGTAATTGTAAAATTTCCATTGATAAATCACACGTTCAAATGTATTTAATGTCTGATATACTCTACTCTCTAGGAACACAGATTATCATGTCATGAAACCCACACCATACCAGTATGCACCTCTTAAACTTTGGAAACAGAAGTGTTATTGACGGAGTACAGGCACATTGTAATAATTTGGTTTGAGTTCCTCTCGCCTGAAATTGTTTCAATGTTGCCTGTGAATTATAATATTGTATAATAAACTACCACTGCCCCGACTACTGAATTGGGATGCAGCCAGGAAGAACCACCCTTAAGGAGATAGGGAACCCAAAACGGGCAGAAACTGAAGTCAAGCCGAGTGCGGCAGAGAGAAAGGAAAAAGTTCATACAGCCTCATGTGCCAGATTTGTCATGCTTGCGGGCCACATTTGGCCCGAGGGCCGCCTTTTGCCGACCCCTGCCATAAACCCTCCACAGAGATTCCACACAACAATCCATGTAATCGTTCCAGCACGACAAAATCTGACAAAAAAATCTGCATCAACCCATATTAATAGCGGACGATGTAGATTATGTACACTTTTCAATACGGTCCTGGTGTATATTTTATAGATAAAGATCTTGGTAAAGCACTGAATATTTCTTCACATTTATCATTTTATAATGAACCAACTAACCTGAGAATCTGCAGTTTACAGTGTAAACTCCTCAGTCCAGCAGAAAGCAGCTCCACTCCTGAATCCTGCAGGTCATTGTTACTGAGATCTATTTCCTTTATGGAGACGTTTTCCAGCTTCAAAACTGATCCCAGACTTTCACATGTCTTTTCTCCAAGATTACATGAAGCTAGTCTACAAAATGAGGAAAGCACAGCAGATTTTACTTAAGAATAGGCATAATGAAAGTTTTTTTTTATTATAAAGTAAATCCATAGCATTTATGATAATGTAACAATAAGAAATGGCTGAAAATGAGTCTTATTTTATTAATAATCCATTTTAGGTTTATTAGAACATCCAACAATCTCAAAGTATAAAATACAGCAAACAATCAGTGATTGGCAGTGTTCTGGTTTAACCTTCCAACAAAAAATATTGTTAGTACAAAGCTTAACAATAATCATAAACTAGCTAAACTACTGTGAAGACCCCCTCCCACTTTGAGCATGGAATGGTTTGTCCCGGAGGTTGGACCAAGGGCAGTTAGCGTGGTGTGGGTTTTAATTGGTGGCACTGGAAAGCAATTAGCAAGAATACTTAAGCTCTCAGAAATTGTACTCTTTCTCTTTTCTAATGAATGAAAAAAGTAAAGTTTTCTCTAAGGACAGTCTCCTTAAAAATAAATAAAATTTTCAGTTTAAACATTAAAATGCCACAGGAACCCCTTACTTGTCTTATAAATGCAGCTGCTGGTTATTAAATGGCTACTGATTACTACATAATTAGGTCTTAACCTTAGTACATATTACATGTCTGTTCAGATGATTGATTTAGGAAGTACAGGCCAAAAGTTTGGACACCCCTTCTCTTTCATTGCGTTTTCTTCATTTTCATGAATATTTACATTGTATATTCTCACTGAAGGCATCAAAACGACGAATGAACACATGTGGAGTTATGTACTTAACAAAAAAGGTGAAATAACTGAAAACATGTTTTATATTGTAGTTTCTTCAAAATAGCCACCCTTTGCTCTGATTATTGCTTCTGAGCTTCAAGAGGTAGTCACCTGAAATGGTTTTCAGGTGTGCTTTATTAGGGTTAATTAGTGGAATTTCTTGCTTTATCAATGGGGTTGGGACCATCAGTTGTGTTGTGCAGAAGTCAGGTTACTACACAGCCGACAGCCCTATTGGACAACTGTTAAAATTCATATTATGGCAAGAACCAATCAGCTAACTAAATAAAAATGAGTGTCCATCATTACTTCAAGAAATGAAGGTCAGTCAGTTCGGAAAATTGCAAAAACTTTAAAAACCTATAAATGTACAAGAACCCACAAAAAGAACGGAAACACACGGACTATACATACAGAGGGACCACAGGAAACACCTGACGACAGGTAACCAGGGCGCAGAGCTACAAACGAGACACAGGTGGAAAGACTGAAGGAGGAGGCACTGGGGGAAAACACTTAAGCACGTGGAGGACGGCACAGGAGTAGAGGACAAATGACAGACACAGAGAGAGGTAAAAAAACAGGGATAAACACGAACACAGAAAGGAGGACAGAAACAGAACAGGACCAGGACGTGACATGGACAGTGCAGTTATAAAGATATGAATTAAATGACCAGATTATTGCTAGAAGAATGAGTTAAAACACGTATTATACTATCGTGATATAAAAAAACACTCACTTATAAACAAAAAGCTCCTGTCACACCTGCACCTTTAAGATCAGCCTCAGCGGAGTACTAATAAGCTGACTCCGCCCCTCCCACACACCTGTCGGACATCAGTTTATTACTAGGACTATATGAAGAGTTTGATTCCAAAACACGATAAACGCCATTTAAAAAAAAAATGAGTTAGAGCCAGAATCTGAATGTTATGTGACCACTCTTGAAAAGCCAATATTCAATTTTCATCAAAACGCCACATCCGCCGTGTAATACTGCCCTGTTTTCTCTCTTTCTTTCCAAAACGCGACAAACGCCAGTCTTGATTTCCCGCAGAACGCCACGTCTCCACTCATCCAATCACAGGGCAGCATTCCACGAGCTATCTAATGTAAACATCATAGCACGCGCCCTGTTGAGCCGGCCGGCATTTCGTGTAGCCTACTTTCACTTTCGTTTTTCACTCTCAAAGTCCGCGAAAATGAGCGGTTTTGATGGTATAGAGGAGCCTGTTCGTGCAGCAGTTATTGAAAAAAAGAGAAAGCCATCAAAAGAGTCTCGTGTACGTGAAAAGGTAAAGAAAATGATGCATTCAGGAGGGGGAAAATGCCGGCTGCATCTGCAGTTCACACACACACACACAATATGCACTATACTACAACACACTACACTACACTACAGCACATGAATTTAACGTGATTTTGGGGATTTTATTGTCTTAATGTCTTGTTCGTTAATGAAATTTTGCACTTCATCGAAAAGAAATGTTTTAAAATTTGTGTTTTTAGATTCAGATGTACAATTTACTGTTATTTATTATTGTATTTTGCACATTTTCAGTAAAAAAAATCTATTGATGCCAAAGGATATATAAGACATTTTGAAAAAAAAACTTGGCATGGATTTATTGCGTTTTGCGAAAAAACGAATTATTTTTAAAAATAAATCTTTAAATATTAAAATCTTGATTTGATTTTGTTGTGTTATTTTAACCTTAGTATGGTATTTGATAGTTTGAAACAGAAAACGGTGGTTTTCAGCCTACCACTTTCTCGCTAAAGAAAACCCTTTTTCACTCAAATTAAAAAAATTAATTTATAGCGTTTTGGAACCAAACTCTTCATATATACTGGGACAATTACTGAGTCTAGTTGCGAGATATTGACACACTAGTTTCTTATCGAGCGATTTACTTCTGTGATTTGTTATTTCTGTTTTTTGATCCTTGCCTGTCTTAGACCACGATTTTGCCTTGTGATTTACTCCTGGTTTTGAACTTTGCCTGTATTTTTGGATTACGATTTTATCTTACGTTTTTGGATTAATAAAGCCTGCCTGCATTTGCATCCAAATCACCTTGGTTGGTTCTTACAGCTCCAGTTCCACAATCTGATCCATTTTACACTCACCAGATTATACTGAGGAAATGGAGGACTGCTAAAGGTTTTTCTTTATTAGGATTAAATAAATTTAAAGTCCTAAGTATCATATACATCACTAAAAATACAATCATGTTTGTATACTACTGGTGAGGCTTCTGATCAAATACTGCATCTGACAGGTGCACTTTTAGACTTTTTGATTTCGCAGGACATTTTGATAGTCTGATGTACCTATATTAACCCAAAAATTAAAATGCATATTATTAGAAGCATTACAGATTCTAAAAAGTATACATATGTAATACTCTACATAAACATGAATAATTTGAGCATTTATTTAAATGATCATGAATGAGGATGTCAGCAGTGTAAATTAGTAGTTTAACGTAGTAATATGAAAATATCTCTCTGTGATAGCTGTGGGGGGTTCAGGGTGCTGCTACTGGACTGAGGGGCATACCAGATGTTTTTTTTCTCCTCCAGAATAAAGGTGAGTTACAGCTGGTTTATTGTCTGTTTAGAGATTTGATATGGTGTTGACTATTAAAAATGCTCAGATGTGTAAAACTCAGACTTAGCCATGTGCAGCTGCTTAACTGACCCTGACTCATAAACCTGTAGTAGTAATCAGTGCTATGGCAGGCATGCTGGCTCTGTAAAGCCATAAACCAGGGGTAGGCAATTAAGTTTTCCAATTAAGTGGAAGGCTGAAGAGGCTGTTGACCACGCCATCAGCAGGTTGATGCACAGAGAGATTGTTGGCAGGACACAGTCAGGGAGAGCTAGCTTGGGGTGGGGATCAGCTCCCCCTAAGTTTTGGTCAAAAGCTACAAGAATGAAGAGAAAAGACCTGGTAATTGAAGAAATTGTCAGGAGTGAGGAAGAGCTGTACAAGGTCACTCGGGCCACCTACGACACCCTTCCCAGCCCCAGCAATCTGAGTCGGTGGTACGGCTCCGAGGAAAACTGTCATCTGTGCAATGCCCCAAACCCAAGTCTTCAGCACATCCTGTCCAGTTGCAAGACAGCTCTGGCTCAGGGTTGGTACAGGTGGCCACATGATCAGGTCCTGCTGAAGCTGGCAGAAGTCCTTGAGGTACGACGGCTGGAAGCAGCCAAAGACCACCTTTCAACAGCACGAAAGCTGATCCATTTTGTTGGAAAAGGGAGAGGGGCTCAGAACATCACCCAGAGGGAGAGAAGATCACTGTTAACACCTGGATGTGACTGAAGCTTAAGAGTGGACCCTCCAGAGATAACCACGACCTCTCTGAGACCAGACATCATCCTGTGGTCCCCTTCAGTCAAAACAGTGATCCTGGCAGAGCTCACGGTCCCTTGGGAGGGAGGAATGGAGGCAGCATTCGAAAGGAAGAAGGAGAAATACACCAAGCTGGCAGCTGAGTGTCGAGAGGCAGGTTGGTCGATCGTTATCTGCCCTGTGGAGGTTGGCTGCAGGGGGTTTATCGGAACATCCATCCAGCGCCTCTTGAGTAACGTAGGAGTGAAAGGGCCAAAGCTGAAGAAGGCATCCAAGGACTTGGTAGAGGAGGCGGAAAGAGCCAGCTTCTGGCTGTGGCTGAGAAGGAAGGACACGTCGTAGGGGAAACAGGGGTCCTAGGGGTAGCTGCAGGGGCGGCAGGGATACCGTGGTTGCTCCACCTCCGTGAGATGTTCCGGGATTAATGGAGCGAAACATCAATGAAGGGTGGCTCCCGGCCGATGACCCTGAAACTACCCCCCTTTGGCACTGTCGGAGGTGTGTCAGGCGGAAATGCCCTGCAGGTAGCCCTTACCTGTGCTTATATCTAGTTTTGCTGAAACTCCAGTGACCACTGCAAACAGGTCAGTTGGCATCCAGGAAAGACTAGAGGCGGTCAGGGAAGACTGACTGGAAGCAGGAAAGACTGCACTGGGTGTGGACGGGCTAGTTACCCTCTCCACAAGCCCACTTCAAGATGAACACCCTAATCGACTACGAGCACAAATAAAGAAAAACTGCTCAAAGGTCCACCGAGAGGCGGGATGGAAGATAGAACAAACAGGACGGACAACATGGTATCAATCTTGCACTGTGCCAGCAGATCAGACAAGCAGGAGACAGAGCTCGGTTGAGCACCAAAGTGCTGCTGTTTCCAATCTTGCAGATGACCAGGGAGAAGAAGAGCGCCTTTCCCAGCAGCAGGAGCACAGACAACACCTAGTGCCCACCCCACAGAATGAGCATCAGGAAGAGACCCCTAGCAGAGAACCCCCGACACAAGTAAGAAGTGAGAGACCGATCTGACAACCCAAGGTCAAGTGGCCCAAAGCCAATGACAAAGTGGCATGGAGAAGTCTTGATCAAGATCTGCACATCATCCTTAAAAAATCTCTACAAGGCAGTGCAAGCACCAAGCTGAACCTCTTCGGTAACATCATTTACGAAGAAGGCAAGGAGAGATTTGGAGAAATGGTGCGAAGAAAGAACACCCACAGGGAGCTAGGGAGGTGAGAGAAGGAGATACTCAAGCTGGTAAAGGAGAGGTGTCATGGTTGCGGCCACATCTGGCGGAGATTCCCCACAACAATCCATGTAATCATTCCAGCACACAATGCATCTGCATCAACCCATATTAATAGCAGACAATGTAGATTATTTACATTTTTCAATACAGTCCTGGTGTTTTTATAGATAAAAATCTTGGTAAAGCGATTAATATTTCTTCACATTTATAATTTTAAAATGAAACAACTGACCTGAGAATCTGCAGCTTACATTGTGAACTCCTCAGTCCAGCAGAAAGCAGCTCCACTCCTGAATCCTGCAGGTCATTGTTACTGAGGTCCAGATCTGTTATGGAGAAGATGTCCAGCTTCAAATCTGATCCCAGATTTTTACATGTCTTTTCTCCAAGATTACATGAAGATAGTCTACAAAATGAGGAAAGCACAGCAGATTTTACTTAAGAATAGACATAAGAGATCTTTTGTCTGCTTCATGTTGTCAGACAGGATCTGTTTAAGGGATTTCTTGACTCTACAGGCCTGGTGGTGGTTAGTAATGAAAATGAGCCCAGGTTTCTAAAAAATGTAACTAATTACAGGTAACTCATGGGGGGTAAATACTTTTTCACAAAGGGTTGGACTGGTCTGGAGATTTTTTTTGTTAATAAATGAACTAGTTTAAAAAGGGTTTGTCATAGTGGGGCAGAAATCAAGGCTTTATTAACAAAATGAGTAATACAGAGAGTAGTCAGAACAGGCAGGGTCACTACCAGAGAACAGGGGGCTGTTCCATGAAGTAAGCTAACTCAGTAAGCCAGGCTTTTTAAGACGAGCCTGGCTCATTTTGATCAAATTTTGGTTCCACGAAAGAGGCTCGAACTAAGCCATGTTCAGTTACTACAGCAACATATACGTTTGTACAAACCTGCTCTGTACCAGGCTAGAGTTGACGCTTAGTATAGCTGCAGAACTTCTATTGGATGAGCTGTGTGATGTCATAGCCTTGCGGGTGGGAAACAAATCAAGGAACAAGGTTCCGCCACAGGTTTATCGGTTTGTATACATTTAATTGAGTATTGTACTGTATTTTAAATGTGTCTGCACATTGCAATTTATTGGTTCAATCTTCAGGTTAGTGTAAAATGAAATACAGCATTTAATTGCAGTTATTTTCCACAAAGATAAATTTGCATCAACTCTATATCACGAAAACACTTTTATTCGTATTAATGATGCCTGGTAATTTAGAGTAAGTTACTTTTAAGTATATTTGTTATCCCATAATTCTTGTTCAGATTCATTCAAGTGTTTTTACACATGATATCAATTCATATATGTGATCATATTTGCTAAATACAAATAATATGTTTGGTTAACTTAATGATGCAAAAAAGGGAATGGATACAGACAACTATCTTACCAATATTTTCTTACAGGTGATATAAATTAGCAAAAATGTAGGCTATTAAAAGAGTAGGGCCACCACCAGTATCAGCAATAGCTGTTTTCTTTCTGGTTGCTAAAATATTTCATGCAGTAAATTTATAATATAATAATATACACTAAAATATGTAGTTTAACTAACCAAAAGGAATTGCACATTTAACCTTGTGTGGCTAACTCAAGCAAGGCTTACTCAATTTTTTTTTAAGCTCGCTTCGTGGAACAGCCCCCAGGAGCCAACAGGAGAAAACATACCAGGGTCACAATAAACAGTCCAGGCTTTGGTACACAGACAAAGGGCAGGCAAAAATCTGAGTCGGGGTACCCGTAAAAACGGTAATACTCAAGGATACAAACAAAGGCAAAGAGAAACATGTTGTAATGCTGGACGAACCAAAACAATGCTCAGCACTGAAGCTGAGTTCAAAGCAGTCTTTTATACCTGGCTCCACAGGTGCTAGTACTCAGTGACTGCCTGAAGGGGTCACGTGAGAGTCACAGGCTGGTGCGTTCTAGGTCATGTAGTCTAGTGACTGGAAGTCACAGGTATAACTGAGTGTGGGTGAGAATAGCACAGTTTCAGTGGTGGGCGCGACAGTGTTTTATATATTTACTGAGATTATATGTCTAATGTTAAAGTTTGTTTGATAATGTGAAAAATTTAAGTATGACATAAAAGCAAAAACAAAAGAAATCTGTATGAGATGTCCATTTCAACCATCGCAATCACCGTGTTTAGCTTTAAAACATATAAATGCAGAAACACAGTCTACAGACAAAACAAGCATGGAAATCCACAATAATCAATTTTAGTTAGAAGTAAATATGTTTACCATTTAATGCAGGTTTATATAAATAAATTGTAAATTTGTTTTGAATGTTTTTTTGTGTTTGCATTTCAGTTCTTTTCAGCTGGAATAGTTTACAAATAATGTAGCATTAATATTTATCAACATCTTTTTAGGACCAGTGGTAACCTATTATTTTCCCTAACACAAACTATAAACAAACAATTACTTATTACACAAGATTTTTTATATTTAGAATGTAAAATTTACAATATTCTGGGGTTAATGATCAATTATTAATTATGTTGTGCTATGAGACTTTGTGGTTAAAACTGTTACTTTCTTATAGTAAATAATGTTTAAGAAAAAAATGGTATATTAAATAAAATCAATGGTCATATTAATGCTTGTTGATCAGATAGGACCATATCTTTATTTATTTACTGATCTTGAACAGTGGTCAATTTGGAAGAAAAACTTTTTTTATTAGGATATCAGGTCAACATTTTAATAATCCTTTTAGTGTATTGCCAAACAAAGCTTATCACTTCTACTACTACTACTATAGTAGTATAGTACCAGCACCAGACACACACGTGACTCACAAAAGCCCCTCAGCATGACACCAGCAGAAGTAAGGAGGACAACAACACCAGACGGGTGCTAAGAGACTGTGCCGACCAGCTCTCGGACGTCCTGGCAGACATCTCAACGCCTACCTCATCCAGGCAGCTGTCCCTACTTGCTTGAAGACTACTAACATCATCCCGGTCCCCAAGAGCTCCGCAGTGAATGGTCTGAATGACTTCCGGCCAGTAGCCCTCACTCCGATAGTCACAAAGTGTTTTGAAAGACTGTTTCAGACCCACATCAAAGCCACCGTCACTGTGGATCCACACCAGTACGCATACAGGAAGAACCGATCCACAGAGGATGTCATTTCCTCCGTGGTCCACACTGCCCTCACCCACCTGGAGAAGAAGGAATTCTACGTCTGTATGCTCTTTGTGGACTTCACATCTGCTTTCAACACCATGATTCCTCAGACACTGATAACCAAACTCTCCTCACTTGGACTGAGCTCTTCCCTGTGCAACTGGGTCCTAGACTTCCTGACCAACAGGCCGCAGTCTGTGAGGATTCACAACATCTCCTCCCTCTCCATAATCCTCAGCACTGGCTGATGTTGGAGTCAGCCTTCCCCAGCACCAGGGACATCTACACCTCCAGATGTAAAAAAGAGCCACCTGCATCAGGAAGGATCCCACCCACCCAGCACATGCACTTCCTGTCCCGCTCCCCTTAGGCAGGAGGCTGCGGAGCATCAAGTGCAAAACAACTGCTCTTTATTCACATTATCATGCTGCTACAGCAAACTTGCACTCTGGACTTCATGTTGCTTCTACCTGGCTACTCTCCATATTTTTGTGTATTTATCTTGATATCTATTTTGTTCTATTCTATTTTATTGTGTTCTTCTTGTATTATTTTTTATTTTATCTATATTTATCTATTTTAACAATTGCTACAGAGTAGATGTAAATTGAATTTAATTGGGAGCATTTACAGTTTCATCAATGATTTTGGTAACACTTTACTTGGATGGTCCATTTGATGGCTTTGTTGAGGCTTAACTGACATTCAACTAACATTCAACTGAATGTCTATTAACTGCAACTTAAACCTATGTTGAATGTAAATAATTAAAAATAGAACATAACCCTACACCTAACCCTAACCTTAACCCTTAATCAACCCTAAAATCTAACCCTACACCTATCCCTAACCTTAACCCTAACCTAACCTTTTAATCTAACTCTAAACCCAATGCTAAAATGTTAAGATTAGAGTTTGGGTAAGAGTTGGATGTTGACATTCAATAGAGAATCATTTACCTTCACCTTTCAGTTTAGTTGCATTTATTAGACATGCCGTTGAATGTTAGTTGAATGTCAGTTGAGCATCATCAAATGGACCATCCAAGTAAAGTGTTACCATTATGTTTCTAAAAGATTCTCATTATTGTGTACATAAGTGAAAAAAGACTTAGTATCCAACAAAAAGATCACTTTTAAATGGTTGGTGTAAACTGACCTCCTAAAAGCTTAATTAGGTCTGTTTGCTGTGAATACACATATCTTCACATTTATTATTTTAAAAAGAACCAACTGACCTGAGAGTCTGCAGTTTACAGTGTGAACTCTTCAGTCCAGCAGAGAGCAGCTCCACTCCTGAATCCTCCAGGTTATTGTTACTGAGGTCCAGTTCTATCAGGGAGGAGTTTTCCAGTTTTAGCACTGATTTCAGACTTTCACATGACCTTACTCCAAGATTACATGAAGCTAGTCTGCAAGACAAGGAGCAACTGATTTTATAACAAGCTCAGTGGGAAAGGTCTGCTTGAAACAGAATTACATTGTGAAATACAGTGTTCTTCTGAAGACTAGTGTTTATTTATTTAATTATCTTCTTAAATCAATGATAATCTGCTTATGTAAGCAATTATTAATAGTTTATCATATTTAATACAGTAACTCTAAGTTAATTCAATATTTCTTTAATAGAAATATAAGAGAAATAAGATTTACAACTATAAAGTCATATTAATTCTTCTGGAACATATAGGATACAGTACTCAAGATAGAGTACTAATATGTTGTTGGATTTTATATTGTTTTTTGCTTCCACTTCCACTTACAGTCCTGACTTTGACTTTATTTCCTGATCAGTAACTTTGATAGTAAAAAATAACTTATTTGTAACTGTACTCATTAGCATATGAGCTCAACACATTAGTCATCTTCTTGGCAAATTTCCAATTAGTCAATTTAATTATCAGTGCAAATATTTATACTATTGCAACTATTACTACCACTACCTTTGAATATTATTTATTATATTTGTAGGATAGTGTACCTAGTCTAATAAGATTTTAAAACTTAAAACAATCATGTATCCCTTGAAAATGTATCCCTCGTCAGCGAGATCCCTCTGGGGATACTCTGTATATCCTTTAATAGAGGTATGTCAGATTCAATATAATTTTTATTACACTTTGTATATCTGCTGTTATGAATTTTTATGCTCTAAAATTTTTAGTTAATTTTATTTTAAAAATGTTTAAATATAATGATATGTAGAGAGATCATACTGAATAATATAATAATATCTATTAACAAAAAATAGTACTTACAGAGCTCGCTGCGTGTTTTTCACCACAGGCAGTAATCTCCTCAGTCCTTCTTCTGACGCACTGTATTTCTTCAGTTCAAACTTCTCCTGAGTCTCCTCTGACATCATCAGCACAAAGATCAGAGCTGACCACTGTGGGGATGAGAGTTCCTGTTTTGAGAGAGTTCCTGAGTTCAGGAAGTTCTGGATTTCAGCTGTGAGTGAGTTGTCCTTCAGTTCACTCAGGCAGTGGAGGAGATTCAGGCTTCTTTCAGAGTGCATTTCCTCTTTTAGTTTCTCCTTAATGTAGACAGCTGTGTTGCTAACGCTCTCTGCTTTAATCTTCAGGTTTGGCAGAAGTTCGGTCAGAACCTTCTGACTGTCCTCCACAGAGAGGCCGAGGAGGAAGCGGAGGAAAAGGTCCAGGTGTCCATTTTCACTCTGCAAAGCTCTGTCCACTGCACTCTTATGGAGATCTGTTATCTTCTTATTAATCCACAAAAGTTTGTTGAAAACTTTCTTTTTGAAAACATTCTTCTTCTTATTGCAGTGGGAGTGATGCACATATACAGCCGCAAGGCTTTCCTGAACACTCAGATGCACAAAGCTGAAAATGTTCCTCTCAGAAATTCCCTTCTGCTGGCTGAAAATCTGTGTACACATTCCTGAGAACACTGTACCATCAGTAACATCAATCCCACATTCCTTAAGATTATCCTCATAGAAGTTCAGCTCTCCACTCTCAAGATTACTCAAGGCCAGTTCACCGAGCTTCAGAATGATGCGCTCAGGGTCAGTCTTCTGACTGTATTTCTCCTTCATCAGGTTTTTCTGCTGCAGTAGGAAGCTCATGTACATTTCTGTCAGGGTTGTGGGGATGTTCTTCTCACTCTCTTTATCCATCAGTGGCTGAAGCACAGTGGCAGAGATCCAGCAGAAGACTGGGATTTGACACATGATGTGGAGACTCTTTAACTTCTTTATGTGTGAACTTATTTTCTCTGCTACATCCTCTGTTTTGCAGTATTTGGTGAAGTACTCCTTCTTCTGTTCATCATTAAATCCTCGTACTTCTGTCACCAGATTGATGTATTGCTGGGGAATCAGATGCGCTGCTGCTGGTCGACAAGTTACCCAGACTAGAGAAAAGGAAAGCAAATTTCTGTTGATGAGATTTGTGATCAGTGAGCCTACTGTACTCGTCTTATTCACATCTTTTACTTCCTTTCCATCTTTAAACTCCAGTGGGTAACGATACTCATCCAGCCCATCAAAAATAAACAGCACTTTACCATCTTCTTCTGGAAGAGACTTCAGTGCAGGCTTTGAGGAGAAAAAGCAGTTATTCAGTAGTCCAATCAAACTGAACTCCTTCTCTTTCTTCAGATTAAGTTCACGGAAGGGCAGAGGGAAAATGTACTGAATGTCCTGGTTCTCCTTTCCTTCTGCCCAGTCCAGTATGAATTTGTTGACGGACACAGTTTTCCCGACTCCTGCAATTCCCATTGTCATCACTTTTCTGTTCCGTCGACCTGTACCCGGCTGGACTTTAAAAATATCACAGCATTTTATACACTCTTCCTCACTGCCAGCTTTATTGGGAGACATCTCTATTTGCATCACTTCATGCTCATTAATGACTCCTCCACTTTTATTCTGCACTATAACGAGATCAGTGTAGATATCTTCCAGGAACTCCTGATGACCTGTCTGTGAGCTCCCAATTAAACGCTCATAGTTCAATTTCAGAGTGTCCTTCAACTTGATGCAGTGTTGTTCATCTTTTGACAGAGAAGAGAAAGTGCTTTTAATCAGTTTTTATTTTACATTAGTAAACAAACAATTTGAAGAAAAAAAATTGAAATGTAAAAAACACCGATGTCAGTATCAATTGTTTCTCAATAACATCTCAACTAAAAGACAATGTTCTGAAATACTTTATAATACTGTAAGTCTTCAAAATTATGAGCACCCTTGAGCACCTGTATTTACACATTTTGTAATGTAAAGCTCATTTAAAGCTATTCAAACATAAAAACAATTCTTATGAACACTGTTTAATTCTTAATCTGTTTATCATGACAGGATAAAAAACTTTAAACCTGTAATGTAGCCTGTGCAACAAATATAATACCTTAACGCAGAATGTTTTACAATTGCAGACGAATATAAGTATAAATCAAAATAATCGTTTGGTATATGCAGTCTCTTTGTGCCACATTGTTCAACATTTCCTAATAAATTACCACCATCTTGTCATGCTATCTTGTCAAAGCATGCTCACATAGTGTCGAGTTATAGGTAAAGATTTTGTATTTATTATTTGAATGATTATTTACAACAAATACACACACACACATAATAACAATAAACTTAGATCGTATAATGCAGCAGAGGAAAACAGAATTACCATGAGAAATATTTCGGCTGAATATTTTCAATTGCCGTACATTCAGTGCCTTCAGATGTGAAAGAGTATCAGACTTCAGTCTTTGAAATAGACTTTAAGAGTATTTTCAACATGTTATACTGTACGTTTGGCACAATTTTTTTTTAACAACAGTGTTCTGAGCCAGAGGAGAAAATACGTGTTTTTTTCTCCATCTTCTCCCTCAGTTTCACTTTCACTATCCACCTAGCTTGTTATCTGTGGAAACTGCCAGCAATTGTTGATATGAGATTGCTATACTGTTCACTCAAAAATGAAAAATATACAACAAAATTCTAATATTAATATTATACCAGAACACAGAGTTACAGAACTACCAGCAGTAAAAAAAGTTCAGTAAAGTGAGCTAGGGTTTGGCATATTAGCCTAAAAACACAATACCAGCCAAGCAGTAGTGGTCACCAGCACACTATCTCTAGCAGCAGTAAATCTATACCTTTACCAGGCAGCTACATAGCTCAAATTTTTATCAGCAGAAAATCTGCAAACAATCTCAAATGAAACGTCTTATAACTAAGAAGTCTCACCTCCATCTGCTCGTCCCATTGCCTGATCAGATTAAAGAGTAAAGAGTAAAGATTTGGGCTAAACACACACTCATATGCAAATCATCTGAATTCAATTTCCAAGCCTCATAAATTATGGTTTGTACTAATATTTGAAAACATGGGCCCCTCTCAACAATTTTCTAAATGAATTAAACAATGAAAGAAAGTAACTTATGCCCAAATGTCAGTTGAAGTTCTACAAAGCTGCCTTCACATTTCACAATTTTAGGCCCAATTCATTTTAGGAAATTGGGTAAATTGTTTTGTGGACAGATAAAGAAAAACTAAAACTTTATAACACAACCAGCAAAAAAATCGAAATAAAAATTAAAATACAACCTGGAATGATACAGGCTGAGATTTTTGCAAAACGCCCAAACATTGATTTTATAATGTAAATGCATATTTTTGTATTTTTATGTTATGAAAAAGAGATTAAGGTTTAATACAATCAAAATTATATTATTAAAATGTGGCTAATCTTTTGCATGTAATGATAATTCACAAACTGCATTACACCCCAAATGCAAAGTGAAAGTGTATATCACTATAGAGACTCAGTATATTGTGAAGACCACAGTGTTAATTGCTAATGTTTCATGGTCATTGATAATGTTCATGTATTAACACAGAATAACAGCGATTATTTAATGAGTTTACCTGCAGTCAGTGTAGTAGAAGAGGCTGCTGAACTCTCACTCATTACCTGTCCTCCACCTGCTCCACCTGAGAGAGAGCACAGCAGTACAGAATAAGAAACAATATCAGATAATTCAAGCACAAAAACACTGAACTGAGCTCTATTCTTTATTACTAAAATAGAAACAGGACAACCTACTCTACTCGCTCTCAGACTCCGGCTGCTGATGGAGAAGCAGCATGACCTACTGTACTCTCTCTCTCTCAGACTCTGGCTGCTGATGGAGAAGCAGCATGACCTACTGTACTCTCTCTCTCTCTCAGACTCCGGCTGCTGATGTAGAAACAGCATTAGGTACTGTACTCTCTCTCTCTCAGACTCTGGCTGCTGATGTAGAAACAGCATTAGGTACTGTGCTCTCTCTCTCTCTCAGACTCTGGCTGCTGATGTAGAAACAGCATTAGGTACTGTGCTCTCTCTCTCTCTCTCTCTCTCTCTCTCAGACTCTGGCTGCTGATGTAGAAACAGCATTAGGTACTGTGCTCTCTCTCTCTCTCAGATTCTGGCTGCTGATGGAGAAGCTGCATGTCTTAGATTAATAATGCATATTAATTTGTCCCTCAGGCCATAAGACTGTTCAACTCCTCTCAGCACAGCAAACTGAAGACTCTGTGACACTTTTTCATTCTGGCAACTCTGGCCACACCATGGACACACCCCCATCTATGGTCACACTCTCAGACTTGCTGATGCCTATAACACTATTTTTATAGTTCTACCCTATTTTGCACTAGTAGTTCATTCATCTACTGTTTACATATATTTTGCACTGCTGAATTTAAATAATTATATAACTCTATTTCCACTTTGTTTGGCTGACATCAGTTATCCTCACTTTATGCACATCAACTGGTGTTCACTGTCTATTGTGTTCAACTGCACTACCTCCATTCTCCATTACACACACACACTAAAGACTGACTTTAAAGAGAAAAGGGTGTTAAATCTAATATAGTTTAAACTTTCTTTAACACACTTTCATTTTTGTGTTACTGAATGGAACCAGTTCATCAGTGTTACTCAGTTTATCTAGCAGTGGTTTTAATGTAATGGCTGATAGGTGTATGTGTGTGGTCTTGTATTAATAAAGTCTTGGTATTACTCTGAAATGAGTAAAGTTAAGAGTTAAATTAGTTCTGTCTCTCTACAGTAGTGCATGTGTTTAAGGGTTCATATGCTTTGCATCTTTATGATAATTCTATTTTTTTTATCACACAGATATTAATAAAACTGTGACCTCAGTGTGATAAAATTATACAGAAACTAAAAATGGCATTTGTGTACAATCAGTGTCTGATAAAGACAGTTAAGTTTTTTTATCTTTTCTTCTTTTTTATTTTTCATTTACCTTCATGCTGAGATTCAGCTACAGAGTGAAAATGAACTGAGCCATGAAACACATTTCCTTGTAGAACAGGTGCAATGACATTCCCTCCAGTCTGAGCTGTGGGGTTCTGGGTTGTGGTGTTCTGGACCAGTTCACTGGGAGCTGTGGGGTTCTGGGTTGTGGTGTTCTGGACCAGTTCACTGGGAGCTGTGGGGTTCTGGGTTGTGGTGTTCTGGACCAGTTCACTGGGAGCTGTGGGGTTCTGGGTTGTGGTGTTCTGGACCAGTTCACTGGGAGCTGTGGGGTTCTGGGTTGTGGTGTTCTGGACCAGTTCACTGGGAGCTGTGGGGTTCTGGGTTGTGGTGGTCTGGACCAGTTCACTGGGAGCTGTGGGGTTCTGGGTTGTGGTGTTCTGGACAGGACTGGTTTGATCTGTGTTCACATGAAAGCAAAAGTCTGAGTTCCAAGTGTATCAAAATTTCCACAGTCAAAAATCAGAATCAACCAAAGGTGGAGTAGTAGCCAAAGGCAGAACTTATGTAAAAGTGCTGTTACTTCAAAATAATCTTTATTTAAGTAGAAGTAAAACTGCTCATTTGAATTATCACCTCAGTAAAAGTAAGAAAATATTGATTAACAAAACGATTCAAGTAGTGAGTTTCTTTTCTTTCCCAAAGAGATTTATATGATGTATTTGCTGGCTACTAGTTATCAAAACGATGAGTCGATATATTTATCAGTAAGATTATTTTGTTAAATAACTGAATAATTGTCAGTCCTGACTTTGTCAGTCTGCCTATTCAGGACAATTGTCCCCCCCAAAGACTACATTTCCCAGCAATCTCAGCCCATGGACTACAATGACTCGGCTGAACACGTGACTCTGCAGCGTTCAGCCTTTCTCACATTCTGATTACACATTTCCCACACCTGTTTGCACCTGTATAAATAGCCCTCTGTTCCCTTTGTTCCTCGCCGAGTATTAACTAGTTTTCTAGCACTGTTATGACGCGTTTTCCTGACTTTCTTGAATTCTTGTTATCGACCCTTTTCTGCTCTTAGTTTTCTCTCTTGCCTAGCCCTCTGGTTTTGTTGTGGATTTTTGTTACTGACCTTGTTTCCTCCTCTGACTACTATCTTGCCTTTCCCTGTTTAACCTGCATGTTTTACCGTGTACTGACTACGTTCTAGTATGATGCTTTGGATCTGTGTTTATAATAAACCTGTGTTTTCTAATCAGCACTTGTCTCTCGTGGTTCCTGGCCCTGCTGACAACAATAAGCTGTAATTAGTCTAACATAGTTAATTCAATAATGTTATACTGTTAATCTGCAGCTTTATTACTATAAATACTGCTGTCGTTCTGAAATTACAGATGGACAGAATTTTTTGTATCAAATTTCTTGCAGTGTTTAGTGAACCAGGGGGTGGGGCTGTAAACCCATGACTGTTAAAAACCCTGTGACCTTTAGCACTGTGTGTTGTTGACCTCTCCAGAGAGTAGATTTAGTGCAGGGTGTAGGGAGTGATGTGGGACGGATCTGTAAACTCTGATGTGTGAAGAGCACTTAGAACTATGCGTTATAACAAGAGGACGATGTAAACGTGAGGAAAACTAGGTGTCTTTTCTCTAAACATTGCATTCGGGTTCGGGGCTCATTAAAAATCGTTCAGCCCAGGACAGATGTTGCTCCTGGTGAACGGACTTGTACAAGGTCCTGAAGGATGCTTTCAGAGATGTGTTTGAATTAAGCAACAGAAAATGTGCATTGAATTAAAAATGACTCATTACTTATAGTTGTAATGTGTAACGTGAGGAACAAAGGTGAATATAATGGAGTAAAAGATTTCCGACATCACAAATATACTCAAGTAAAAGTGTTAAAAAATATAATGTAATTAAGTAAACGTAGCATGTTACTACCCACCTACCAATCAATTATTCTCTGTCAGCAAATTTCTTTAAAAACACTTTTCTTTTCATGTTTTAGACAAAATGTGTGAGAGTGGACCTGGAAGAAGCGCTAGAGAAAACTTAATTCATGTTACCTTATGATTTCCAATATTTGTTCATTAGTATTTATTTATTTTATCTAAATATAAGAAACTATATAAGACATTAGTTAAAAATGGATGATCTTGTCCAAGAAAGAAAGAGAAAGGAAAGAAAATGGGGGAGGAGCATCTGCTACATCACCTTTTTGATCTGGATCGTCCTCCAACACTTGTGGATCACCTTCCATCCTGTAGGACTGCTCCTGTAGAATAACAGTAGATTCAGGTTTAGTGGAGGATTTCTGGTAAAGATGTAGAAGTTCCTGGATTTCTGAAGGAGGACAGAACCCATGTTTTAATGTTATTAGTAACATCTACAAAACACCAACCGCTCCTTCTTTAAGAAGCTTTACTGGATCAGTGATGGTCAGGAGTGAAGTGGGAGTTTGAGGAGAATTAGGTCAAACAAACAACATAAAGAAACACAAAGAAATCACACAGTACAGTAATTTTCATTACATTTTAATAAAATAATTCTCCAGTTTAGGATAATATTAACTGTACATATTGAAACTGTAGCAGAGGAGTGTTAAAAATAAAGATCAGAAAGTTCATATTAAAAGACATTGTTCATGTATCCTGTAGAATCCAGAGAGAAAGAGTAAAAATAAAGAGTGTAATTAAATGAAATGATCTTACCTGCTGTGAGCAGAGCTGTATCAGTCCATGAGCTTTTAGTCCTCAGCTTCTAAACTCCTGTACTTTTAGATCTGGAACAGAGGATAGAATTTAGCTTTTAGATCATTCTGACCATAAACTTTCCATATAAAACTTCTTCAGCTTTTAAAGATAAGCTTCAGTGCAGACCCGGACTCCAATACCCAGAATGCACCACATTAAGACATCACCCATTCAGTCCCTCATATGACACATCACATGACACCTCCCCGACCACAATCACCTGAATACTGACTTGAATATTGACCTGTTTCACACACTATACATACCCCTGCACTTCACACACATACATTATGATATCTATATATAATTTATTTGAAAACTGTGTCCAGCCCATAGAGTGTTCTTTTTCTTTTATTTGTGCTACTTAGAAATTATTTGGTGCATCAAATACATTTAAATAGAATTTCCAAAGAGAACTTCTCTAAACCTTAATCCTTTTTTAAATATAACATATATAAAGTTAGTAAAATACACAGAGAGACATGTTTATTAATTAAAATGCTCTTTTATGGATAATTGTAAAACTTACAGAGCTAAAAACTACTAGATGAAACCAACTCATCACACACACCAAACCTCGATTACTAGTTAGTAAGAGTCATAACTCAACATTACAAAAGTAAATACAACAATATGTCAGAACTGCAGCACGGAGGATGCGAAACCAAAACTCAAAACAAGATACAAGAACAGACTACTAGAATTACCACTGAAAAAACCAACACTACAGAAAACAAGACCACACAACCTAACACTAAAACACAGGGGCTTTAAATACACAAATGGAGAACAGGAAACAGCTGAGACTGCTGATGAGGGGGCGGAGCTAAAACTGAACATGCAGAGACATGGGGGGTCATGTGCTCTGACAAAAAACAAAGGAGAGGAAAACATGGAAGATGACAAAGGGACAGGACAAGGACATGACCCAATAACTGCAGCAGAAAGCTTCAGAGAGAGACAGCAGTGCATGCTGGGATAGAAATCTGCCCACTGCTGTTTATAAGATTTTAATAAACTTTTATATATGATCAAGTATATATGCCTAACATTTGTATGAATTCCACATATATTACAATATGAAAATAAATCCTAAAACTTATTTATAATATATGTACCGATACACATTTTTATACGTATTTTTGTCATAAACGTATAATTACATATATCCAGAATATGTTGTTATAACAAATATGTATTTTTTTAAATAGAAATAGAGATAAACAGAGTTAAACCAGGGGTCCTCAAACTTTTGCAGAAAACTAAAGATAAATGAATGAACCAATGAATGAATGAATGTTCAGTGTTCTGTGTTCTGGTAGTTATTGTTAGACCAGTGCCGCCCCTGGTGGCCACATTTCAGATTTGCTGCATTTTTATCAGGGAAGAACTGATGAGTGGAGCATCAGTAAAGTTTCACAATGTTCTCTTCATCCAGACTCATTCCCACAATGCAGTTTTCCCTCAGATGCTGTGAAAGAATTTTATTCAATCAAATAGAGTTATTAATGTTAGTCTAGTCTAATTTTATTGATATGATTAAAGTTCTATATTCCAATACAACATCAGTTATTTTAGCAACAGTTTCTCCTTTGCTCTTTACTTCATCTCTAGAACTTCTGGCACAAGCTGTCCATCAATCAACACTGATTTTCCCCACAGTAATTAACAATACAGCTCATTTTATATCTCTTTCTGCAGACCATATTCCATTGTTCATTGATAAATTAATCATATTTGAACACTTTTTGATCATTTTATGCTTTTCTCTGGTTATAAGGTTATAAGATGAACTGAAATAAATTCAGATTTCTTCCTCTTAGTTATGACCCTAGTACTAAAAGCTTTCTAGCATCGTCCCTGTTGTTAATTTCATTAAGTATCCTGGTATATTTTCCCCTCTAAATGATATAGTGACCAAAATTTAAATGGAATTTTATCTTAAATTGTCTCATTTTTACACCAGCACTATTTGATCTGGTTAAAATGGACTCTTTGTTTCCGCGCTTGCTGTGGTTTTGACAGGTAGAGAGATAGATAGATACTTTATTGATCCTGAAGAGAATTTAGCAGCCAGTAGCAACTACACAAAACAACACAGTAGAGCAAACAACCAGAACAGAACAAGAAAACACAGTAAGAAATATAAGACTGTGCTAACTGAGGCTTGAAAAATGATCTATATCTTATAAGATATAAATAAAACAATGCTGTATCATCAAGATAAGTATCTAGCATGGTCAAAGAATAAATACAATAATATATAAATACAAACAAAACAAAACTATAGGTGTGAAAACAGTAACTGCACTCGTATTTGGATCAAAACAATCAAACCTAGACCCACAAAAGGAGGTGGATCTTGGTTTGGTTTCGGTTCTGTTCACGGTAAGAATGTAATCTCAATGTGAACTGACTATTAAATATACCCCTAAGGTTTGAGCTAAACAGCTTACTAATTACCCAGATAATTAATACAGTTAGTAAATAATGCCAGCTCTGCTGCCCCTCCATGTTAATCTGTTTTACAGTGAACATGGTATACGTAGCATTCCCTGCTCACTGCCAGTGCAGTCCAGACAGCTCTGACCAATCAGAGAAGACATTGTACTTGTTTGGTTTGTTGGGGAGCATTTTTGTGCTTTTAGGTTTGTGCCTGTGTGAAAACAAACCAAATCTATGGGGAAAACAACCAAAATAAATGAACTGATTCGGACCTGAGAAACAGACTACAGGTGTGAAAACACACTAACTGGTTTAATTTCTCTAATTCCCTAATTCAAAATCTCTCTTCCCCCACCAGTTGTTATCTGAGACGAGCTTAAATCCAAGTTCTTTTTCTACATTTGGAAAGTTATCCACTACACAGTGTAGTAAAATAAAGGAGGTCTCTTTTTCCATCATTTAAATTATATACCCAAGCTTTTGTCCTTCATCCACTGGCAGTGTGGCTCAATCCAAGCCTTCGCACATCATGGTTCACCATTGAAGAGGCTATAATTTCAGACCAATAATATCATATTTAATATCCACAAGTTTAAATATCCATTGAGAGATTCTCTCTACAACAAACTGTCTCTTGTAGAATGTGTTTTTTCTGTTAATTAAATCCCCCCCTTTTTCCCATTACACTGATAATATCATCCTCTCCTCACTCCTTTATCCTCTTCTTCTTTCACTCTTATCCTCCCCTTTACCCCAGTGAGAGTTTAACCCTAAATGTTCTATTCAGTCAGAGCGAGAGAAGGAACGATTCTGAACTCCTGAACCTGACAGACTGGTTATGATAGACTGAGCTGTTCTCATACGTTTCTGTAAATAAACTCAACTCAACTCTGAACATCCAGATTCCTGATCAAATATACAGACTCTGATTTACAGGATCTTCTTTCTGATCATTTCTGCAGTCTGACTTTTATATCTTCTAAAACTCTGATCCACCAGATGGTGTTCTGGAGATGTAGATATAGATTTATTTAACTCTATATGCACTTGATGATCTCTCCCCTCTGTGATTTATGTTTTCTAGGAGAATCAGGGATTTTTATGTGTTATTTCTGGTTCTGTCCATCACTCTCAGTGTTCTGGAGACAGTTTAATTCTGATAGATCAACACTGAGAGAGAAAAGATTACGGATAACTCCAGATCTATACCTTTAAACAACATTTCAAACCTTGATTTATCATCATAGCAGTGAAATCTACTACTGTCTGCTTTTACAGCTGCAGAACTCATACTGGATAATCGATGGATCCCACCTGTACACTGTACAGAAGAGTCTGGATCATAACTCTACTGGACCTCATTTCCATGGAACTATCTACAGTCTATTAAAGCCAGCAGCTGGAATTGACTTTATTTTCTTCTGTTTTTTAGCTGCACTTTTATAGAAGGGCTGAGGAATGAGGAAGGGTCTGTATTTTCCTTTTGTTCAGAAAGAGAAAACCAGTTGAAGCACATTTTACTCCCATCAGAACAAAAACACATCAATCACCATAGAGAGCAACGTCCAATCAGATTCAGCTGTAGCTCATTATCATACAGAGATTAAAAACAGTTTAAGAGGAAGCCAGTATGATGTACAGTCTGTTAGACTATAAGGTAGAGTAGAGATTAGCACACTGCTAGCTCATTTAAATGTTTTAAATGTTGATATTAATACGTTTGTGATTTTACCTTCTTTTCTGGGTCAGGCTCGATAACATAACATCAGTTCAGTATAATAAAGTGAACTTATTCAGAATCTAATCAATCCTGGATTCTGAAACCTTGATCATGAAAATCATGCTTGTTCATGTGATAATTAAGAATCTCACTGGAGATAATGAGATATTTCAGCTAAAATATCACAGAAAATATTAGCTTGTATTTAGCAATATTCTCATTTAGAAAATCTTGTAAATCAGAGGATTCAGTGATGTTCAGGAGAAAAACAGAACATCTGAACACAGAACAGAACCTATAGGGTTCTGACCATATTTTACATTTTTGAAAACCCCGTTCATTTCTGAAAACTGATGTTAGATCCAGAGTCTAAATATGAGCAAACTGTAGAAAACAGAATAACGCAGGACTTCAGTGTCCAATTATTATAATACTGCTTTCAGCTTCACCTTAGAAACTCATAAATACGACTTTCTAGCTCATAAATACGACGTGAATCACGTTCAGATGCTTTTCCCCATTTCCTTCTGTCTTTCTGTTTTCAGATCCTCTGTCTGATGATGACGAGGGTGGTGAACATTGTTCATGATGTTCAGTAGTTTACTCCACTGATGTGAAGACGTTCCAGTTTCCCGCTCTCCCTCTTTTTAACACTGCTTATCAAAAACACTACAGCACAAAAGAGAATGCTGCTCCCACAGTTTCTGACAGATCTCCAATAACCCCACCCTCCTACATCTTCATATTTCAGGAGAAATCTCATTTAGTTCTATTTCTACATTTATTGCTGACAAAGTGCATTCATACCACTTCAGAAAAAATGTTTATTAATCAATTATTATTATAAACGTCCAAAAACATCCAAGAACCCTAATTAGTGAATTTATCTATTGAACACCCATTGCTGACATTTCAGCTATAGACTCCATAAGCAAAATATTCCAATATGTATTTACACAAATATAACTAACTGTAATTACACTGTTTATTACACTGTAACAGAAACAGTGTAAGATGCTGTTACTCTACATGTATTTTCTGAACCACAGACAAAATCACATTTAACTTGTTTTACTGAGATGAGAAGAATCTAATCCTACATTTAATTACAGGAAATGGTCATTTGACCCCAGTATAGAAGAGTATGTGTTGAGTGATTTATGTGTCTTTCTCTGTAAGGCTAGAAATGATGGTGAAAACATATTTCCACTGTGATCAATAAAGACTATCTATTAATCTATACTGAGCTCTATGACCTCATAGTGAAGACCGTACATAATAAGACATAAGTATATAAAGTATAGATTTAGTACAGATTTTATAGATAAAGTAGAGATTTCTACTATTTTATGTTTCAGTAAGTCAGACAGAAGAAAGGTTAAGTGTATCAGAATTATTAAAAAAAATCAGGATTTACAGAAAAAAAGTTATTTTGGAATAATAAACACTCACTTATGTCTTAATCCAACACTGTAGTGTTATACTGTACTGTACACTCTTTTATTCATACACACACTTTAACACACTTTAAATGTTTGTTCTTTTCACTAGAAAGATAAAAAGCTGCTGGATTACATTTCTGTCTCATAACTTAAATGTTTGTTCTTTTCTCTGGAAGGATAAAAACCTGCTGCAGCACATTTTAGTCTCATTTAATCATCATTACTGTGGTTAAAGTACTGAACCCCATAGCAGCAGTGTGAGCTGTTGTTGTAGAAAATCGAGAAAAAGGAGAAACTCATTAAACGTTAAATGTTTTAACCATCGCTGTCAATGTTAACGTGCTAAAGCATGCGATTAATCTGTAACATATATTTTTTTATGTAAAATTAATGATTGTACCAAGCTTAGCGCCAGTTTCCTCCTTAATTTCCTCTTTATAACAGAGGCTGGTGATGAACAGCATCAGTGGTTTTATTTAGCAACGCAAACACAGCATCACTACTGTCGAGTTCACAGGTTAAAAACTATTTATTTATGTAGAAATATGAATTAAATCTCTCTCACACGCACAGCTGCTCCTGTTTCCTGCTAAAGCTCTTCATTAAACACTTACTCAGCACATTAAAATATACTCATTTAAAAAGACTAAACCCCCAATCTACAGCATCATTACTGTCTCCTTCCCAAAACTACAGAGAAATAGCAGCATTTAAAGAGAAATCCAGAGTGAAATGGACTTGGGGGGAAGTAGTGAAACATGATAACCAGTATGAACTTTTGTTAAACAGCCCAACTCCATTCTCCCCCAGCATTCTGAAATACAGCACTTTTAGCTGAAGCTCCCAACAGACTTACAGTGCTAACAACTACCATCTACCTTCAGAGCAGAGTAATGTAGAGAAATCACACTCATATCATATTATTATGTGATAAAGACAGTTCACCTCATCACCATAACCCCGGGGACATTAGTGAGTGGGAGTGTAGTTGTGTTTACTGACCTCCTGTTCCTGTCTTTAATAAAGCTGTAGAGCCCAAATGGATCCAGTTAAGAGGCTGTTTTATCCCACCGGGAGGATCCACTGATGGGGAGGGAAAGGGGATCACTCTTCTCAGGGGAACCTGTAGAATAGAAATGAAATAGATATGTATAAATTATAGAACATGACCAATCATATAATAATACTTACTGCTAATAACTGTTTGAAGTAATCTAGTTTAATCAGTAATACAGAACTGGGGTTGTTTTGGGATAATTTACCCCTCCATAAAGAATTTAGTCTCCTGGGGGCGGGGCTTCTGCTCTATATGCCCTGGGTTTTTACCCAGCAGGGGTTCTTCCCCCCCCCCCAGTCTATATCATACCATCAGGCTGATGTTCTAGCTGCTGGTAGTAAGAGTGGGAGAATTGGGTTGAGTTAAGGGTAGAGGCTTGTAGACGTTTCTACACATTTTCTCCAGAGTGAAGAGTCTGAAACTGGTGTTAAAGAAAAAGTATTTGCCCCCCACAGATTTCTTTTGGTTTTCCTTTTATGTCATAAAATTATTTTTTAACTTTAATATCAGACAAACCTGAGTAAATATAAAAAGCACTTTCTGAATGATAATTTTATTTACTAAAAGAAAAAAAAAACTATCCAAACCAATCTAGCCCTGTGTAAAAAAGAATTTTCCCCTAAATCTAATAACTAGGTTTTTCCACGGCAACAACTGCAATCAAGCTTTACTGATAACTGATAACGAGTCTTTCTCATCACTGTGGAGGAATTTAGTTCCATTCTTCTTTACAAAACTGTTTTAATCATGATAAGATCATCCACAGCATCTCAATCAGACTTTAACTAGATCCTCCAAACCTGCATTTAGATTATTAATCCATTCAGAAGTGAACTTGTTGTTCTGTGTGCTTTGGGTCATTATCCTGCTGCAGAACCCAAGTTACTCCTGAGCTTTAGGTCACTAAGCCACTGCATTAATTCAGATGAACGATGATTGGTTAAAAGAACTGGAAGTAAGAAAATTAGTGGGAGCAGTTCTTTTAGATCTAAGTGCTGCGTTTGATGTGTTGAATCACGATTTGCTATTAAAAAAACTAGCCTGTTATGGGATAAATCCAACTGTAATAGCATGGTTTAAAAGTTATCTTTCGGATAGGAGTCAGAGGGTTTACTACAATGGAAGTTTGTCTGAGAGTAAAAATGTAAATCTGGGAGTACCACAAGGAAGATGTCTTGGGCCATTATTATTTTTGATATACATAAATGACTTGCCTTTAGTATTGAATTTTTGTTATGTGCATTTAACTGTGACGTGTGATTTATATTTATGTGTGAGATGTTAGCTGGACCTCAGGAAGAATAGCTGCTGTAGCAATAGCAGCTAATGAGGATCCAAATAAAACAATAAAACAACAATAAATAAAACTAAGGAACAGATGGCCGGATATTCTCCTTCAGGATTTTCTGGTAAACCAGTACTGGAATCAACAGAGGAACTGAAGCTTTTAAACTCTATATTTGCACTAATGTTTATACGGGTTCTGATTCTACTGGTTCTGTCATTCCCTCTTTAATCTCCCATCATATCTAACTGGTACACTCTCACTTTTATATTGCTCTATTGTCTTTTGTCTCTTGTCTCATATACTGTATGTCTATATGACCTTGTTTAGTGTTTATTTCATTCTTATATCATTTATAATTTGATTTAGTTGAATTTTAGTAAACTATCACTTTATGTTTTTTGGCTGTTACTTTGGGTAGGAGAGTAACAGAAGTATAATACTCTGGACTTCCTGTACATGTACTGTATTAACAATAAAACTAAAGCTACTTGACTACATGTGATGTGCATGTTCTCTAATTGTGTGTATTTCCGATACTCTGTAAGGACTGGGAGAAATCATTTTACAGGTTCCAACACTTTCATTACTGTATTTGAGTATTGTTGCTCTAGTGATGTGTAGTTAAAGGATTCATCAAAATTTCAGACACTGAAACATTTCAGCCAAAACTAAAAGTTTTCCACCTAAACCCATAAAGCACTTCCTTCTTTTAATGTGAAATGTAAATAAAGAGATTGATAAAAAATCGAGCAAATTAAAAGCTAAACACAGCTTCCTCTAAAACAGGGATTCTTTTACAACATGAAAAAACTCCTGAAAATCTGCTGCATTTCTGTCTAGTAAAATTCAAATGTATGAGCTTCAACAAGATTGCAAAATTAAACTCAAAATGAAAATATTTTATAAGAATAAAACTATTTAAAGATAAATATTGATCCTACCTTTCTATTTCCCGTGTTGTAACGCAGTGTCTCTTTCTAAGAGTATGTCTGAGGTGTGATCAGATTACAGGAAGTGTCACATGAGCTGGTTAAACTGGTTTCAGATTGGTTAGTCAGATTTTAGAATGTTTTCAGGTGTGTCTCAGGTGTGTCTTCATATGATCACAAAACAACACAGCATAGTCTCCATCTAGTGGCCAGTTATCAGAGAAATCTAGATATAAATTATCTACAATGTTTTTAAAAAGTTCCTGAAAAGATCGACAGTAATGTTCCAGAAACATCCTGAAAACGTGTAACATAATAATGATTTACATCACAATATAAACCATTAACCCAGAGTAAAACTAACAAAAACTAATATTATAACTAATATAATCTAAATAACTTTCTTAATACCTAAATACAATAAATAAATACAATAAAATAAAAACCATGATAAAAAACTGATACTTTTAGTTTGATTTCACATTGATAAACAATATTTAATGAAAGCGTCATTAAGCCTTTTACAAACAAAACAATTAAGCATTTATTTAAATAGAATTTAATACACTGCTCGAAAAAATGAAGGGAACACTAAAATAACACATCCTAGATCTCAATTAATAAAATGTTCCAGTTGAAAATCTTTATTTATTACATAGTGGAATGTGTTGAGAACAAAGTCACACAAAAATGAGTTAAAATGAGTTAAAATGAGGCTCAGCAGTGGGTGTGGCCTCCATGTGCCTGTATGACCTCCCTACTAGGGGTGTGCCCTATCGTATCGTACGTGATAATATCACCAACATTTTTGAATATGGTGAACGATATTTTACCCTGAAATATGGAGCCATATCACCCACCCCTAATTATCACATCAGGGTTCTACTTTTTTACTGTTTTTAGTAAAAGAAATAAAATCACACTGTTCTCCTTTCTAATTCTATATCTACTGGAGACAGATTATATCTGTATGGAGATATTTGGAGTGCATTATGAGGATCATGACATTCTGGATCATTGACTTCTGTTACAAATCTGGTAAAATTCTTGTGTTTTTTAATATCTCAGTTAGGGGTGTGTCATCATATATCATATCATACGCAATAATAAAACTTCATTTTTATTTTGTTGCAGTAGTGTTTTCTTGATTTTTTTTTAATTCAGTGTTTTGTCATATCGTCAAGAGTATCGTTATCTTCAAAATACCATGAAATATGGTGATATTATTTTAGGGTCACATCGCCCACCCCTACTCCCTACAACACCTGGGCCGCTCCTGATGAGGAAGCAGATGTTCTCCTGAAGAATCTCCTCCCAGACCTGGATTAAAGCGTCAGTAACTGCTGGACAGTCTGTGCTGCAGTGTGGAGTTGGTGGATGATGTTCCAGATGTGGGGAACGGGGGGGAACGGGGGGGTCAGTCCAGAGCTTCAATGCCTTCATCATGCAGGAACTGCTGACACACTTCAGCCACATGAGGTCCTGCACTGTCCTGCATCAGGAGGAACCCAGGACCCACTGCACCAGCATACGGCACTCAGGCTACATCTGGAGAGCACATGGAGGTCTGTACTGCCCTCCAAAGAAATGCCTCCCCACACCATTACTGACCCACTGCAAACCGGTCATGCTGGAGGATGTAGCAGCAGCAGCAGCAGAACGTTCTCCACGGCGTCTCCAGACTCTCTCACGTCTGTCACGTGTGCTCAGTGTGAACCTGCTCTCATCCGTGAAGATCACAGGGCATTAATGGTGAATCTGCCCATCTTGGTGTTCTCTGGAAAATGCCGAGCGTCCTGCACGGTGTTGGGCTGTGAGCACAAGCCCCATCTGTGGACGTCGGGACCTAACTCCACCCTCATGGAGTCTGTTTCTGACAGTTTGAGCAGAAACATGGATATTAGTGTCCTGCTGGAGGTCGTTTTGCAGGACTCTTGCACTGCTCCTCCTGTTCCTCCTTGCACAAAGGAGGAGCGAGCGGCCCTTCTGCTGTTGCCCTCCTACAGCCTCGTCCACGTCTCCTGGTGTACTGCCTGTCTCCTGATGTACTGTCCTGTCTCCTGGTGTACTGTCCTGTCTCCTGGTGTACTGTCCTGTCTCCTGGTGTACTGCCCTGTCTCCTGGTGTACTGGCCTGTCTCCTGGTGTACTGCCTGTCTCCTGGTGTACTGTCCTGTCTCCTGGTGTACTGGCCTGTCTCCTGGTGTACTGGCCTGTCTCCTGGTGTACTGGCCTGTCTCCTGGTGTACTGGCCTGTCTCCTGGTGTACTGTCCTGTCTCCTGGTGTACTGTCCTGTCTCCTGATGTACTGTCCTGTCTCCTGATGTACTGTCCTGTCTCCTGGTGTACTGCCTGTCTCCTGATGTACTGGCCTGTCTCCTGATGTACTGGCCTGTCTCCTGGTGTACTGCCTGTCTCCTGGTGTACTGGCCTGTCTCCTGGTGTACTGGCCTGTCTCCTGGTGTACTGCCTGTCTCCTGGTGTACTGCCTGTCTCCTGGTGTACTGGCCTGTCTCCTGGTGTACTGCCTGTCTCCTGGTGTACTGTCCTGTCTCCTGGTGTACTGCCTGTCTCCTGGTGTACTGGCCTGTCTCCTGGTGTACTGCCTGTCTCCTGGTGTACTGCCTGTCTCCTGATGTACTGGCCTGTCTCCTGGTGTACTGCCTGTCTCCTGGTGTACTGTCCTGTCTCCTGGTGTACTGCCTGTCTCCTGGTGTACTGTCCTGTCTCCTGGTGTACTGCCTGTCTCCTGGTGTACTGGCCTGTCTCCTGGTGTACTGCCTGTCTCCTGGTGTACTGGCCTGTCTCCTGGTGTACTGGCGCTGTTGATTTGGAGGAATGGTGTAAGGCCGGATAGGATTAATTTGTTTGCGTTTGCACTCGTTTCTCTCTGTTTCTTCGGGTCGGCGACTTTTTACTTCTGTTGTACTTTAGAACTGTTAGTACTTTAAAGCGTAAAAAACAGCCAGAATATGTTTAAATGCTCATTAAAAACATACAATGACTACATTTCACTCCGTTTTCTGCTCCGAGTTCAGCTGATCTAGTGGATTGCCATTCAGTTTATATAAAGCTACATTATTCTGTTCAGACTTCAGTAAGTAGGGTTTATTGTGATTGTCTAGTCTAACCACACCTACTAAATTGGGTAAATACATGTGTAATGTTTGAAATATTTGTTTCTAATATAAATAAACGTCATTGCATGGCACAGCAGTTAGTCTGTGGTATTATTTTATATGAACTTTGCTACTAAAATGACACCTTAAAAAATGTTTCCCGCTTTATTGAGGTTCTAGAGCATGTACTACTTTTGCAGTACTAAGACTAATGTGTCTTATTTTTTATCGTTTTTATACGTACAGTTTTTACAGCAGAAAACAGAGTTAAACTGGAGTGGATTTAATGTACAGGGCCATCTAAAAAAAATGATATCTTTGAAAAGCTACTTTATTTCAGTAATTCAGTTAAAAATATGAAACTCATATCTTATATAGATGTATTAAACACAGAGTGATCTATTTTAAGCGTTTATTTATTTTATGGTTGATGATTATGAAGCTTACAGCCAATGAAACCCAAAAATCTGTGGATCAGAAAATTAGAATATTATATAATTGGTACTTTCTGCAGTGTGGGCAGTGTGCCAAGTCCTGCTGGAAAATGAAATCTGCATCTCCATAAAAGTTGTTTTCAGCAGAGGGAAGCTGTAAGATATGAAGTGCTGTAAGATTTTGTGGGAAAACAAAACTGCACTGACTTTAGACTTGATAATAAAACACAGTGGATCAACACCAGCAGATGACAGACATGACTCTCCAAACCATCACTGATCATCAGTAAATTTTACATTTCATTTAAAGTAAATCAAGGGAGCAGAGTCTGGAGGAAGAGTGGAGAGACACACAGTCCAAACTGCTCGAGGTCTAGAGTGAAGTTTCCACCAATCAGGGATGGTTTGGAGAGTCATGTCATCTGCTGGTTAGGGGTGGGCGATATGGCTCTAAAATAATATCACGATATTTCAGGGTATTTTTGCGATAACGATATACTTGGCGATATAGGAAAACAGAAAAAATATTAATTAATTTCAGAAATATAGTATAAGAGTATAACAGCATAATCATAAGGTGTCAAAATAAATAATATAGCATAAAATAATATAATGCAGCAAAAAATATTGCAATATTGCAGAATATTTAGTGCATGCATATAAATTGCAAACTAAAACAATTATACAATAAATACACCTAAAGCTTCACAGTAAATAATATACTACTTTAAGACAGAACATCTCTATTATCACAATATGGATTTTTGATATCACAATATTTTTGTGTCATGATATATTGTATACGATATAATATTGCCCACCCCTACTGCTGGTGTTGATCCACTGTGTTTTATTATCAAGTCTAAAGTCAGTGCAGTTTTGTTACAGCACTTCATGCAACAATAAATAAAATAAACACTTAAAATAGATCACTCTGTGTTTAATACATCTATATAATATGAGTTTCACATTTTGAACTGAATTACTGAAATAAAGTAACTTTTTAATGATATTCTATTTTGAGATGGCCCTGTACAGTAATGATGCTAATAAACTATATCACTGTTAGCATTTCACGAAGTAACTTTAAAACTTTACACTGAAAACACAGGGGGAACATATTTAACCAGAGTCTGGGAAAAGTGGTTCCCCTATTGTTTAATAAAGCCATGTTGTGACAAGTCTGAAAATAACGTCTTTACTCCAAACATTGCTTGTAAAAATAATTATTTTTTCAACAGACTTCAGTTAAATGTTACCTTGTGTTTTCAGTGTAAAAGTGGTGCAGATAGTTTTAAAGTTTCTGGGTAAAATGGTAAAAGAGGATGGTTTATTAGCATCATTACTGTACATTATATCCACTACAGCTTCATTAAAAAGAAAATGATTAAAATAAAAGCTTTTTTTGTTGTTTTTTGTTTATTATGGGGGGCGCCATAGTAAACAAAACTTTAATTCTTAAAAAAAAAACATTTAATCTACACAGATTTCTCTCCTGAAAACTGTTTATTTGGGTGAGTAAAGCACTTCTGTTTATTTACAGTAAGCTTAGATTTACACATCGGTGACTGAAACGGTCGATAATGCAGACTTTACAGCGCAGCTACAAACAGAGCAGCAATGGAACTATCCGCATCACAGCAGTGCCAATATGACACGTTATAGCACTTCTCTCAGAGCCAATAGAAATAGAGCACATCACGCCCCTCGTGGGGGAAAACATTCTGCTTAGTTTTAATAGAAGTGAATGAGAATTTGGGGGTCAGCGAATTTTTAAACATGTTTAATATAAAAAGTAAAAAGCAGCTTATTTTCATATCCTTCCTCCTGAATAAAGGATCAGATATTTATATAATCTAAATATGATTGGACTCCCTCAGTGTCCGATTTCTGCCCCAAAATCAGTGTGGAATAATGAGCTGGAGAGTGAAGAGCCAGAATCACTTATTTACACTGGTACCATTATTACCTCACCCAGATACCAGACAGAATAAACCAGTTACCTAATGTTTAGTAACACTACACAGATGGTCATAATGTTTTAGCTTAATTTTATAAGAGCATTTATATAAGATGTAGTTCATCCCAAGGACACTAGATGGAGACAGTGCACCTTTCTCTATTTTACATAGAAAAGTTTACAAATCTCTAAAATGTATTATTTCAGCATCATTATCACATTGTTTAAAGTTATATTAAATATTTTCATTATTTTTCCTGATTGGTACAAAAGGTAAAATTCACACTATTCTCATTTTCCACTCTACCATAACATCTACCAGACATAGATTATATCTACCCAATATAATTTATTATCCTACCAGAACTGAATACACAAGCTGTGTTAATAGTGCAGAATGTTTTTTATGTTAAAGTTTAAAATATATAATATATGCATTATATACATATAAGTATATAGTTGAGGTACTGATCTTACTCTGGGAAACTCTTGTTCAGAAGCTCAGTCTGAACTCAGTTTTATCAGCTAAAGCACAGCTGATAGATGATATGGAAAAAGGAAAATTAAATCATTAAAATATGCATTAAATGTGTTTCAGTTGATCTGATTGTAGTATAATTTGTCCTGTTTATTCTGCGTTTAGTTGTGGGTCAGGTGAACTGGTAATAGTGGTACTAATAATATGGAAGAGTGCAGCTGTACTGGAGCATATAAAAATGATTAGGTATTTTATTCAGAGAGATAATGACAGTTTTAATAAGATAAACCCAAAGTAGCAATAGAGATGAACATTGTGATCACTAATATTCTCTTGAAGAGCTCTGAAGGTGTTTTTGCAATTGATAGTAGAAAAACTTTTAAACAAGACTGGCTGACTAACTACATCTGTGGTTTTATTTATTTATGTTTGATAAATTATTTTTTTATATTATTGTTTTAAGATTTATATATAATATTTTATTATTTAAATAACAAACACCACACTAACAATGTTAACAATTCGATAACTTACTGTGGATGATGTGTTCATGTTAAACGCTGGAATCTGGGGGAAAAACACATTTAACTAATCAATAACTCATAAAGACTCATAAATCAGTTTTATCTATTATACAGCACTAAAGCATAGTTATCTTCATCAACTTGAACAATATCATGGTATTAAATATGAGTATTTTTATGTCAATACCTGCATGCAATAGTCTTAATTATATTATATATTATATCACTATTTAATATTAAACAATATCTGCCTATTATTTCTGACCGAGAGAGTCTGGACAGAAAAGAACAATTTCATTAAAATAAAAAGTCAGTGTTTAATGTTTGAGGTAAATTAAAGGATATTACAGTTTGGTTCTCTTTAAATGTATCAGATTCTTACTCTCGCCCAAGAACTGACTGTTCACTCGCTGCCTAATATAACTATCCACCCCTCAACAGGAGTAAAGGTAATTTATTATTTAAAGTTATTCACATCACCTAACAGTGGTTTTAATGTTATGGCCGACTCTAATACAAATATTTGTTATTTGTTGCACATAAACCAACACTTTCCTCAGCTGTATATTGCATTTTTCTAACATAAAACACAAATACTGAAATAACTACTTAAGTAATTCAGAGCATGAGCCATTTCAGTAACAGACATTACTGTAAATTACTGTATCAGTAAAATAAAACATACATATTCTGCAGATAAATAAATGATGGGAAGGAGCCTGTCCATGAAGAGAACCATCAATAACAGTGTTTACTGTTCACTGAAAACCAGCAGTAGAATAACAGTATTTTATTATTTAATTAGTTTAAACACTATTACATCAGAATTTACCATAAAATATAATCAGCAGGAAGGTTTAAGGAGTTTCCAGCGTAAACTCTCTGGAATCTCCGGCTGATGGAGGAGAAATATTAGTTTAAAAATCTGTTAAACTGGCTCTTAAACTGAGGTAAAATTGGAGGATAACTTACTGTACTGTACTTTACTGGGGTAAATTAATTAAAATAACAGATAGCAGTGAGAAGAACAGTGAGAATAGTGGTAATTAGTTTAATCTAAACACTTAAAACTCTTCTTATTCAGGTACAGCAGCTAATAAATGCTCTTTCTCCTCAGAAACTTCAGCAGCGTTTAGCTACAGCCAGTAATTTACCCGCTTCTGAACTTAAACTGCGCCTAAAACCAGCATTTAATTAGTCTAGATTAGTCTAAACTTCTTTAATCTCATCAACTTACCCATAAATTATTAGTGTTTCCTCCGTTTATTAAACAGTTTAAGAGAAACGGGGCTAATTCACTGCTAACTCTGTTAGCTGCTAACAGGCTAATGTGACAGGAATCTGACAGGAGAGCGTCTCGCGCCGAATCACAGCGCGCATAAAGAGCGCGTGAGGGCAGCGCTAATATAAACTACTGCTTTAAAACCACTGAAACTCACATAAAATTACCTAAAATCACCTGAAATAACCTGAACTCACCCAAATACTCACATAAAATCGCTTGAACTCACCTGTCTCGCTGCTTCTAGAAACACCCAGGAGGAGTACTGATCTACAAACGCTGAAATAACCGAGTTATTAATGATCAAACTCGCTGATCCTTCCGCCGGGAAATATAGTGCACTGATTTAAGTGCAATATTAAATCCAAAACCTGTAATCTGTGTGTTAGTGCCAGAATTATACCCTTTAATTATTTAGCTAAAGTAAATTGGTTTACAAAATATGTTTTTATTAAATAGAAAAATAAATGATATTATTGTGGTGTCGATTAATGTTATATAAAAGAACCCAACACGAAAATTATCATATATAGCCATTAATAATGGACTTGTAATGCACTAAGACACGATTACAGGTTTTGGATTTTGTATTGCAACGAAAACATAAAAATATTAAGGATTTCAGAAGAAATGATAAAATTATATACTATTTAATTTCATCTATTTGAGATGTATTTTTATTTTAAAAAAGACACGTAAAATAATGTTTAATTTATCCATATAAGCAAACTATGTCTATTAGGATTTAGTTTTGTATATTTTAAAAGATAAATAAATTAATCAATTAAGTTTAAAAATTACTACTGATACTACTCACTACTACGAATAGCTTTAACAACAAACATATTACTACTAATGCACTAATATTAAACATGTTTAATAATTCTTTATTAATTGAATGAATGTAATTGTGTCTGATTCTGAGAGCTGATATGCCACAGATGACTAATTGGTCCAGCGGTCTAAAGCGCTGCCACTATTAGCAGGAGGTTGCAGGTTTGAACCCCAGCTCATGCAGCTTTGCCATCGAGCTGTCAGCGCTCAGAGGGAGCACAGTTGGCCCTGCGCCTTCTGGGTGGGTACAGTAGATGGCGCTCTCTCCAGCATCACTCCTAGGGTGATGTCTGCACCACAGGGCGTCTGTGAGCTGATGTATCAGAATTGAGTCGGTGCACTTTCCTCCGAGCGCGCTGGCTGCTCAGTGGCTTCAGCATGTGCTAGTCTTCACTCTCCTGGTGTGTTGGGGCATCACTAGTGATAGGGGGAGTAATTGGCCATGTAATTTGGGGAGAAAATGCAAACATAAGAAATAAAATTATAAAAAAAAAAAAATCATACACAGAAAATTCACTGTGACTACCTGATCACTCATGCCAAATTCTCAAACACTAGAGGTCCCAAGCCTACGTTAGCCACAGACCTCCTCACAAATCTTCTTGCTGTAGTCGAACTTCTGATTAAACTTTTGGGACTTCAGTTTCACGCTTTTCCTGCAAAACTGCCCCAAACTCCAGCCGAAATCCTCTGAGTTCATTCCTTTCCTTCTCATTCCAGACCAAGCAAATGGGAAATACTAGCAAAATTACAGAAGATACAGCCAATCAGCTTCTGTTCCAATACTTTTTTTAATATTATAATAATCTGATCTTCTGTATGATTAGAGCAAGTTAACAAGTTGAGTAATACGGTTAATGTTTGAAAGTGAAATATACTTATATTTATATATGATTTAATGTATATTATTTTTGTAGGTATGTGACTATAAATATTTTACATTTAAAATTTTGTTTCTAGGAATCAGGTCATAAAACATTTGAATAGATATATTATAGTTTGAACAGAGCTGTAGATGTAAAAACACAGTTTTTAAAGGATCTAGTTTTATATCCAACACTAATCCAGCACACCTACTGTAGCTCCATTCAATACATGAGATTAAAACACACACATTCACACACTGTCCTGTAGAGATGATCTCAGGATGTACTGAGAGACTGTATGAGTTAAAGTAAGAAACTGATAAAGTGCTGTAAGGAACTTTACACAGACTTTTGGGTTTAATATATTCACTCTTTTTATTGTTTTATTTTTGCTACATCTTTTTCCTTTCTGATCTGTTCCTGCTGTAACACTAGCTGTATGTTTCCCACTGTGGGATTAAACAGATGATCTGATATTACAGTTTTTTTTACAACTGTTTACACACATTTTCCAAGCTCTGTGTCTATTTTTCAAAACTCTACACACAAAACCCACAATTGCTCACACAAAATGCCTCAAATCTCCAGCAAAATGACACACAACATTCAAAATGTCATCAACACATCTCAAAAGCAAGCACTGACCTCACACTGCCAACACCTTTATCATAATATGACATTTTGGATTCATGGTGTACACACTGTTGATCAAAACCTAAAGCTCTTCTTTCATTCAGGGATTCTGTGTTTATTTCCATACAGAAGTGCAGAGAGAAGGTGAAATACTCACAACACACAAAAACAGTTTTCAAACCCAAAATATTTATTTTTTCCAAATCAATGTTCGGATTAAGGCTGCCACCGTGAATCGGACCCACAGTCCAGCCTCTCTCATGGTCAACCCATGGTTGATCACATGATCAACCAATGTAGCCCTAATCTCATCTGAGACAGCTCTCCTTGCTTCCCTTCTTTGCCTTTGTCCTCTTCCCTGTCCAACTCGTCCTCTTCCTCCCCTTCCAACTCCTCCTCCTCGAACCCGAACTCCTCGTGGACGTCCTCTGCCTCTACCAACTCTCCCGGCTCTCTCTTCGTTCTCATTCATGGTTCAAAACAGACATCTTGATATTTGATCTATTTATAGGCCTATGCTTAGCCAATGATTCGTTGGTGTTCAATACAGTAATGAGTATTTACACATGTGAGGGGTGGGAGTGAAGCACTGGTGATTTAGTGTGACTTGCTTCCCTTCTTTGCCTTTGTCCTCTTCCCTGTCCAACTCGTCCTCTTCCTCCCCTTCCAACTCCTCCTCCTCGAACCCGAACTCCTCGTGGACGTCCTCTGCCTCTACCAACTCTCCCGGCTCTCTCTTCGTTCTCATTCATGGTTCAAAACAGACATCTTGATATTTGATCTATTTATAGGCCTATGCTTAGCCAATGATTCGTTGGTGTTCAATTCAGTAATGAGTATTTACACATGTGAGGGGTGGGAGTGAAGCACTGGTGATTTAGTGTGGTATTTTGATAGGTTGTGTTTGAAAGATGAAATCAAGTAACTTCCTGTTTGATCTTTGTGTGTTAGGTAGAAACTTGTGTGTAGAGTTTTGCAAAATGTGTGTTTGGAAATTGAAAACTGAGTCAGACACTGAGAATTAGTGTGTGGTTTTGCAGATTTGGTGTGGGGTTATGGTGTTTGAAGGGCATGTTTAGAGAATTGTGTGACAAGTAAAGATTTAGTGTGTAAACAGTTGAAGCTGTAATGAGTGAGTTAATCTGTATCAGTAACTTTAGCTTTACAGATCAGCAGTGGAGTCTTTTAGTGCACTGCCGAGTTAAACACACTATCAGCTCATGAAATAACATCAGTATTAAAACGCTGATCTCTGCATGGAGATCTGTGAGACTCTGCAGAAGCTGAAAGATTAGTGGTGTTTTTACCGGAGATGGAGTCGCTCCACACGGTTTACTCGTTATCTTATTTTTCGACGTCAGAGGAGAAATATATCGCCTCTCTCCTCTCTCTCTCTCTCCTCTCTCTCTCCCTGCTGAACACTGTGGAGTTAACTTCCAGTCGAGCTCCGTAAGTAACGACAGGTTAATTCCCGGGTTTTGTATTTAACCGCACTGCGCTGCTGCAGGAGAGACGGGTACTGATTGGATGACTACCCCGCTTGTCCCGCCTCTCGACCTTCGCTAAAGTAAGCAGTGATTGGATCTCCTCCTTACTTGTCACTACCTTTTTACAGAACTAAATCAGTTCTGATTGGATTTCGTCCCTGACAAACATTTTCGTCTCGTTTTTATTTTTTTAATACTGTTTTTATTTAGTTATCGTCTCGTTTTTGTCTTGAAAAAAAAGCTTCGTTGACGAAGACTATGACGAAAATTATTCCTCAACGAAATGAACACTGATTCTAAAGCAGTGATTGGTTGATCTCCTCTGATTTACTCTCTTAGATCTCTGAGATCATCACCCCACAATTTGCTTGCAGACTCTTCTTTATTCTAAAGGGGAACTCTGGTGTGAAATTAAATAATACAGCGCTTTTAGCCAAAGCTCCCAACAGGCCACAATGCTAGGAGCATAAAGTTACCTGTGGAAAGAAATCACTATTTTTACACCATTAATAAGCCTAAAGTTGTTTCACACTTCATGAGTAGAATTCAGAGAGCCCTGATGTTTAAAAAAATAGGCACAGAGAAATTTTAAAGTGATCAGAAAGTTTACTAACTGTGATTTTTAGTGTTGATAATGCTGAGTTCCCTTTCACTCACAGGGTCTCGCATCACTAATCTACTCATCAATGATGTTCATAAACATCAGGACCTCAGAGCATCTAAGAGCTGTGTGGAAGGAAGAACCTGGATTAGAACTTTCAGAAGAAGAGTGGAATCATGCACTGTGAAAAGGTCCATCACTGTTTACATTTCAGTAGAAACAGAACAGCTTACTTTTATCTAAGTGTTGATAATCTTGTAAAAGGTGTTATAAAGCTCTATGAAATTAGAACATGTATGTTTGGAAAGTCCTGTGTTTATCCCTGTATTCAGTTATTTTATTTACTTTTTGTTATTTCTTCTTCTTTATGTAATTGTGTAAAATTCATGCATTGTATAGTTTGGGGTCACTCAAACAATTTTGTGTTTTCCATGAAAAGTCACACTTATTCACCACCATACGTTGTGAAATGAATAGAAAATAGAGTCAAGACATTGACAAGGTTAGAAATAATGATTTGTATTTGAAATAACATTGTTTTTACATCAAACTTTGCTTTCATCAAAGAATCCTCCATTTGCAGCAATTACAGCATTGCACACCTTTGGCATTCTAGCTGTTAATTTGTTGAGGTAAGCTGGAGAAATTGCACCCCACGCTTCTAGAAGCAGCTCCCACAAGTTGGATTGGTTGGATGGGCACTTCTTGCGTACCATACGGTCAAGCTGCTCCCACAACAGCTCAATGGGGTTCAGATCTGGTGACTGCGCTGGCCACTCCATTACCAATAGAATACCAGCTGCCTGCTTCTGCTGTAAATAGTTCTTGCACAATTTGGAGGTGTGTTTAGGGTCATTGTCCTGTTGTAGGACGAAATTGGCTCCGATCAGGAGCTGTCCACCGGGTATGGCATGGCGTTGCAAAATGGAGTGATAGCCTTCCTTATTCAGAATCCCTTTTACCCTGTACAAATCTCCCACCTTACCAGCACCAAAGCAACCCCAGACCATCACATTACCTCCACCATGCTTAACAGATGGCGTCAGGCATTCTTCCAGCATCTTTTCATTTGTTCTGCGTCTCACAAACGTTCTTCTTTGTGATCCAAACACCTCAAACTTGGATTCATCCGTCCACAACACTTTTTTCCAGTCTTCCTCTGTCCAATGTCTGTGTTCTTTTGCCCATCTTAATCTTTTTCTTTTATTAGCCAGTCTCAGATATGGCTTTTTCTTTGCCACTCTGCCCTGAAGCCCAAAATCCCGCAGCCGCCTCTTCACTGTAGATGTTGACACTGGTGTTTTGCGGGTACTATTTAATGAAGATGCCAGTTGGGGACCTGTAAGGCGTCTGTTTCTCAAACTAGAGACTCTAATGTACTTATCTTCTTGCTTAGTTGTGCAACGCGGCCTCCCACTTCTTTTTCTACTCTGGTTAGAGCCTGTTTGTGCTGTCCTCTGAGGGGAGTTGTACACACCGTTGTAGGAAATCTTCAATTTCTTAGCAATTTCTCGCATGGAATAGCCTTCATTTTTTAGAACAAGAATAGACTGTCGAGTTTCAGATGAAAGTTCTCTTTTTCTGGCCATTTTGAGCGTTTAATTGACCCCACAAATGTGATGCTCCAGAAACTCAATCTGCTCAAAGGAAGGTCAGTTTTGTAGCTTCTGTAATGAGCTAGACTGTTTTCAGATGTGTGAACATGATTGCACAAGGGTTTTCTAATCATCAATTAGCCTTCTGAGCCAATGAGCAAACACATTGTACCATTAGAACACTGGAGTGATAGTTGCTGGAAATGGGCCTCTATACACCTATGTAGATATTGCACCAAAACCAGACATTTGCAGCTAGAATAGTCATTTACCACATTAGCAATGTACAGAGTGTATTTGTTTAAAGTTAGGACTAGTTTAAAGTTATCTTCATTGAAAAGTACAGTGCTTTTCCTTCAAAAATAAGGACGTTTCAATGTGACCCCAAACTTTTGAACGGTAGTGTATTTGTAAATTCAGACCTGAAAATGTATAAATCAAGTAAAAAAAAAGACTCAGGACTCAAATACTGCAACTCAAATACTTTATTAAATAAGTAGGGCTACAGTGGGTTCTCTAAACGAGCAGATTCAACACCAGTAAACAGCAGCCAGAGAAAATCAACATACCATAAACGATATATATATATAGTACATATTACAATATATATATATATATACTAGGGGTGTCACGATGGAAATGATGTCATGGTCTCGAGCCTCGAAGTGAAAAAGAGGATGGACGATCCCTCCCTCTAAGCTACGCTAATGGTGCAGCACACTGTAGCCGACGCCGCGGACATTGTGACTGCTCAAAGAGCAGCTCTTTCTCCAGAGAATGTGAACATTCTCATCTTCTTAAAGAAAAACTTAAAAAATATATAAAAATAACAGTTGTTTTGTCTAGCCTCAAATATGTTAATAGTTTTGGTACCTTAAGGAGCATCTTTCTCTCAGATAAAGTTAATAATATATCTTTGTTAAAGAAAAAGTCTTAAAGTCTTATTTTTCATGTTTATCTGTTATAGTAGGATAGAGTTCAGTTTGTTAAGGCTCTAATTGTTCTATTATTTTGTACATGACTGTTCCTGTATTTTTAATTATTTATTTTGTTATGTTGCACATTGCTGTTTTAATAGTGCACACTGCTGCTACCAAAAAAAGCCACTAGATGGTATTACATATATATCTTAATTAAATTATTTAAATTTGACCATTAGTGCCTAATGTGGTGTATTACAGATCACTTGTATCACTTTGCATCACTTATATCAAGCCCACCTTTTGAAATAAGATATTGTAAATTTGATGAATCAAACCAATGACTGACCATAGACTAATCTAAATGTCACGGAATGACCCAGGCAGGGAGACAAGGAGGCGGACACAAGTGCAGGTAGGGTGAAAATAAATAATAATTTAATAAATAAATAACAAGAAAACAAGGAACAAGTAACATGAAACAAAGATACACAAATAACCAATAACCAAAACAAATCAAAGAACCTAAACTAAATCAACTAGAGAAAATAAATAAACAAACAGGGAATATATACAAGGAGCTAAACTAGGAATCAACACAAGCAGGGTATATACAGGGAGCTAGGGAACAAGAAATAAAACAAGAAACTAGAAATAAACAAGGAAATAAACTATAAACGAGAAAACAAGAAATAAACAAGAAACAAGGAACCAAGGCTAAGAGAGAACAAGGAAACACTGAGAAAAGCTATTAAACACTGAGAGAGACAAACGACAGGTGAAGGTGCAAAGACCAACCAAGGACAAGAGACAGAGGAGGGCTATTTAACACACAAGGGAAGTGGAAACACCTGGGGCTAGGGGGCGGAGCTACAAATTGACACAGGTGGAAAAGTACTGGAACAGAACACAGGGGCACAGGTCACGTGGAACACACACAGGCACGAGGACAGACAGGACATGACAGAAACCTCCCCCTAAACGCGCAGCTCTGGAGGCGCGTAAAAACGAACCCCGGGGGCCGGCGGCGGGGAGAGGCCGGGGAAAACAGGAGCTGAGACCGGGGACTGAAACTGAGACAGGACAGAGAACAGAGACTGGACGGGAGACTGGACAGGGCTTGAAAACTGAACAGGGGACGGAGACTGAACAGGGAACTGGACAGGGGACGGAGACTGAACAGGGAACTGGACAGGGGACTGAGACTGAACAGGGAACTGGACAGGGGACTGAGACTGGACAGGTAACTGGACCGGGGATGGAGACTGGACAGGGAACTGGACAGGGGACTGAGACTGGACAGGGAACTGGACCGGGGACGGAGACTGGACAGGAGACGTAGACTGGACAGGAGACTGGGCATGAAACTGGACAGAGGACGGAGAATGGACGGGACCGGACACGGGAACAGGGACGAGAACATTGACGGGGACGGACACAAACACAGTGACTGGGACAGGAATAGAAAAACCACAGGGGACAGGAACAGGAACAAACACAGACACGGGGACCATGACAGGGAGAGAAAGGGGCACAAAAAACACAGGAGGGTGCCCAGGACCAGCAAAAGTCTGTGGGGACAGCCTGGGCACAGTACTGGGGGCAAAGTCAGGAGGCCTTGCTGGCCTAGGGACACGGGGCCTAGGGCCAAACATTGTTCTTGGAGTGGGAACAGGGGCAGCGGGAGCTGCTGTTGCTGGAGCTGCTGGTGCTGGAGCTGGAGCAGCGGGAGCTGCTGTTGCTGGAGCTGGAGCAGCGGGAGCTGCTGGTGCTGGAGCTGCTGGTGCTGGAGCAGACTTGAAGGCTTGAACAGCTGGAGCAGACACGGAGGCTTGAGCATTTTCAGCAGACACGGAGGCTTGAGCAGCTTCAGCAGACACGGAGGCTTGAGCAGCTTCAGCAGACACGGAGGCTTGAGCAGCTTCAGCAGACACGGAGGCTTGAGCAGCTTCAGCAGACACGGAGGCTTGAGCAGCACGCACAGCAGCATATACAGGCTCCGGGACGGCAGGAGTCCGGGGGCATGGCTCAACAGCCGAAGAAGCTTCGGAGATGGGCGTGGCTGACGAGTGAACTTCGGGGCTCGGCGTGTAGAGATCCGGCGCTGCAACAATGGGGCCTGAAGCCGCGGGTGAAGGAAAAACCCGGACTGGAGCTGCAGCTTTACTGGCATAGTCACTAGCCCGAAGTGCGGGATCGCCGGTAGAGACCGGCGCGGAGATAATCCCAGAGCACGGCTGGGTCGCCGCGGAGAAAGTCTCAGAGCTGGGCTGGATCGCAGCGGCCGAATCCAGCTCTGCAGCCACCATGAAAGCCGGCTCTTCAGCTGGAAGAGCCAGCGCTGCAGCTGTGGGACCTGTGATTGCGGATGCAATGAAAACCCGGACTGGAGTTGTAATCTCTCCGGTAGAGTCAGGTGTGAGTAGAGTCTCTGGCCGCGGCTGGCTCGCCGCGTAGGGGGTCTCGGAGCGCGGTTCAGGCACCGCTCTTGGAGGTAGCGGCAGGCGGGCTGGTGTGAAAGGGTAATCCTCTTCCTCTTCACTGGGCGCAGGTGTGAGGAGGTCGGTGTAGTCCCAGAAATAGGACTCCTCACAGCCTGCATCCCTGCCACCCCCGCCCTCCTCGGGGCGAGGACCGAGGCTGATAGCACGCAGCCCCAGCGCCCCCCCAAAATTGTCCCCGCTCCGGAGGGAGTCCTCCTGCGCCTTGCGGGCTTTCTGGGCCTGTTTCCTCCGAGACCTTTTTCCCTTGTGGGTCTCGGTGGGCGCCTCTGAAGCTGGGCTGACGGGCTCCAACCCAAGGAAAGGCGCTGGAAGCGGGTCATCTCCCCGGATTTGCTCGGCGAGGAGCCGGAGATATTCAAGGTCCGCCTTTCGAGCTGCATGCCACTGTGCTACGTCCATGAGGGTTGGTCTTTATGTCACGGAATGACCCAGGCAGGGAGACGAGGAGGCGGACACAAGTGCAGGTAGGGTGAAAATAAATAATAATTTAATAAATAAATAACAAGAAAACAAGGAACAAGTAACATGAAACAAAGATACACAAATAACCAATAACCAAAACAAATCAAAGAACCTAAACTAAATCAACTAGAGAAAATAAATAAACAAACAGGGAATATATACAAGGAGCTAAACTAGGAATCAACACAAGCAGGGTATATACAGGGAGCTAGGGAACAAGAAATAAAACAAGAAACTAGAAATAAACAAGGAAATAAACTATAAACGAGAAAACAAGAAATAAACAAGAAACAAGGAACCAAGGCTAAGAGAGAACAAGGAAACACTGAGAAAAGCTATTAAACACTGAGAGAGACAAACGACAGGTGAAGGTGCAAAGACCAACCAAGGACAAGAGACAGAGGAGGGCTATTTAACACACAAGGGAAGTGGAAACACCTGGGGCTAGGGGGCGGAGCTACAAATTGACACAGGTGGAAAAGTACTGGAACAGAACACAGGGGCACAGGTCACGTGGAACACACACAGGCACGAGGACAGACAGGACATGACACTAAAACTGGCATAGGCCTCTCTGCTGTAAAAAAAAAAAGAACAAACAAAATCGAGAATCGAATCAAATCAAATCGTGACCCTAAAATCAGAAATAAAATGGAATCGAGGATTTAGAGAATTGTGATATATATATATATATATATATATATATATATATATATATTACAATAATCACTAACAGTGTGCTGAATGATAAAGGAATAAGGACTTTTTTGTGATTATATATATTTATTATTGAAATAATGTAAAATACAGTTTATCATATACAGATAAAGAATAGATGAAACAAAGGGGTTAAAAAATTCAGAAGAGCAAAAGAGAAAAACTTTTAAATTTTAACCCACAGCAATGGTGACATCACACACACACACACACACACTCACTATACACACACACACACTCACTCACTATACACACACACACACACATACGAACACTATACACACATACACACACACACACTATACACACATACACACACACTACACACACTATGCACACACACACACACACACACACAGAAACACACACACAGGGTTATTCTATTTTACACAGAGTCACTGAGGAGCCAGAATAATAAACCCCGATTCCTGCATAGAGGGGCTGAGTAAAGGTGGTGTAGAATGTGTGTAAGTGTGTGAGAGTGTGTGAGTGTGTATCAGAGGAGACTCTGTAGAAGGACAGAGTGCCGGAGGGACAGTCCACATACACTCCTACTCTCCTACAGCCGGAGGGACGAGTGGAGAGAACAGTGCTGTTATTATTGTGAAGAACAGAGTAACTGTTATTAGAGCAGATCAGACTCCAGGAGTTTATATTCTCTCCAAACACACAGTCTGTTCCTCTTCCTTTCCTGCTGATGGTTTTATAACTAAGAGCTACATCAACTCCTCCTCCTCCTCCTCCTCTCCACTCAGCCTCCCAGTAACAGCGTCCAGTATCACCAGTATCACCAGTTACACCAGTATCACCAGTTACACCAGTATCACCAGTTACTCTCTCTCTACTCAGAACCTGTGGACACTTATCAAATCTCTCTGGATGATCAGGATACGACTGCAGCTCCTCTCTCCTCTCCACCCTCCTGTTCTCCTCACTCAGAGAGAGACCAGGGTTTACTGTGTTTAGATCCAGCGTGAAATCACAGCCGTCTGAAAACAAGAACACACACATTACACACATTACACACACTACACACACATTACACACACTACACACATTACACACACACTACACATATTACACACACACATTACACACACACTACACACACATTACACACACACTACACACACATTACACACACATTACACACACTACACACACACATTACACACACACTACACACACATTACACACACACTACACACACATTACACACACACTACACACACTACACACACATTACACACTACACACACATTACACACACTACACACACATTACACACACACATTACACACACACTACACACACACTACACACACATTGCACACTACACTACACTACACACACATTACACACACATTACACACACTACACACACATTACACACACACTACACACATACTACACACATTACACACACACTACACACATTAAACACACACACTACACACACACACTGTGTGTGTAATGTGAGTGTGTAGTGTGTGTAATGTGAGTGTGTAGTGTGTATGTGAGTGTGTAGTGTGTGTATGTGAGTGTGAAGTGTGTGTGTAATGTGTGTATGTGAGTGTGTAGTGTGTGTATGTGAGTGTGTAGTGTGTGTAGAGTGTGTAGTGTGTAGAGTGTGTAGTGTGTGTAGTGTGTGTATGTGAGTGTGTAGTGTGTGTATGTGAGTGTGTAGTGTGTATAGAGTGTGTAGTGTGTGTATGTGAGTGTGTAGTGTGTGTATGTAGAGTGTGTAGTGTGTGTATGTGAGTGTGTAGTGTGTGTATGTGAGTGTGTAGTGTGTGTAGTGTGTGTATGTGAGTGTGTAGTGTGTGTGTAGTGTGTGTATGTGAGTGTGTAGTGTGTGTATGTGAGTGTGTAGTGTGTATATGTGAGTGTGTAGTGTGTGTAGTGTGTGTATGTGAGTGTGTACTGTGTGTAGTGTGTGTATGTGAGTGTGTAGTGTGTGTAGTGTGAGTGTGTAGTGTGTGTATGTGAGTGTGTACTGTGTGTAGTGTGTGTATGTGAGTGTGTAGTGTGTGTAGTGTGTGTATATGAGTGTGTAGTGTGTGTATGTGAGTGTGCAGTGTGTGTAATGTGAGTGTGTATGTGAGTGTGTAGTGTGTGTATGTGAGTGTGTAGTGTGTGTGTGTAATGTGAGTGTGTAGTGTGTGTAATGTGAGTGTGTAGTGTGTATGTGAGTGTGTAGTGTGTGTATGTGAGTGTGTAGTGTGTGTGTAATGTGTGTATGTGAGTGTGTAGTGTGTGTATGTGAGTGTGTAGTGTGTGTAGAGTGTGTAGTGTGTAGAGTGTGTAGTGTGTGTATGTAGAGTGTGTAGTGTGTGTATGTGAGTGTGTAGTGTGTGTATGTAGAGTGTGTAGTGTGTGTATGTGAGAGTGGAGTGTGTGTAGTGTGTGTATATGAGTGTGTAGTGTGTGTGTAGTGTGTGTATGTGAGTGTGTAGTGTGTGTATGTGAGTGTGTAGTGTGTATATGTGAGTGTGTAGTGTGTGTAGAGTGTGTAGTGTGTGTAGTGTGTGTATGTGAGTGTGTAGTGTGTGTATGTGAGTGTGTAGTGTGTGTATGTGAGTGTGTACTGTGTGTAGTGCGTGTATGTGAATGTGTACTGTGTGTAGTGTGTGTATGTGAGTGTGTGTAGTGTGAGTGTGTAGTGTGTGTATGTGAGTGTGTAGTGTGTGTAGTGTGTATGTGAGTGTGTAGTGTGTGTATGTGAGTGTGTAGTGTGTGTATGTGAGTGTATAGTGTGTGTAGGTGAGTGTGTAGTGTGTGTAGGTGAGTGTGTAGTGTGTGTAGTGTGAGTGTGTAGTGTGTGTAGTGTGTGTATGTGAGTGTGTAGTGTGTGTATGTGAGTGTGTAGTGTGTATAGAGTGTGTAGTGTGTGTATGTGAGTGTGTAGTGTGTGTAGTGTGTGTATGTAGAGTGTGTAGTGTGTGTATGTGAGTGTGTAGTGTGTGTAGTGTGTGTATGTAGAGTGTGTAGTGTGTGTATGTGAGTGTGTAGTGTGTGTATGTGAGTGTGTAGTGTGTGTGTAGTGTGTGTATGTGAGTGTGTAGTGTGTGTATGTGAGTGTGTAGTGTGTATATGTGAGTGTGTAGTGTGTATATGTGAGTGTGTAGTGTGTGTAGTGTGTGTATGTGAGTGTGTAGTGTGTGTATGTGAGTGTGTAGTGTGTGTATGTGAGTGTGTACTGTGTGTAGTGCGTGTATGTGAGTGTGTACTGTGTGTAGTGTGTGTATGTGAGTGTGTAGTGTGTGTAGTGTGAGTGTGTAGTGTGTGTATGTGAGTGTGTAGTGTGTGTATGTGAGTGTGTACTGTATGTAGTGTGTGTATGTGAGTGTGTAGTGTGTGTGGTGTGTGTATGTGAGTGTGTAGTGTGTGTATGTGAGTGTGTAGTGTGTGTAGTGTGTGTAGGTGAGTGTGTAGTGTGTGTAGTGTGTGTAGGTGAGTGTGTAGTGTGTGTAGTGTGAGTGTGTAGTGTGTGTAGTGTGTGTATGTGAGTGTGTACTGAGTGTAGTGTGTGTATGTGAGTGTGTAGTGTGTGTAGTGTGAGTGTGTAGTGTGTGTATGTGAGTGTGTAGTGTGTATGTGAGTGTGTACTGTGTGTACTGTGTGTAGTGTGTGTATGTGAGTGTGTAGTGTGTGGTGTGTGTATGTGAGTGTGTAGTGTGTGTAGGTGAGTGTGTAGTGTGTGTAGTGTGTGTAGTGTGAGTGTGTAGTGTGTGTAGTGTGTGTATGAGAGTGTGTAGTGTGTGTAGTGTGTGTATGTGAGTGTGTAGTGTGTATGTGAGTGTGTAGTGTGTGTAGTGTGTGTATGTGAGTGTGTAGTGTGTGTATGTGAGTGTGTAGTGTGTGTATGTGAGTGTGTACTGTGTGTGTAGTGTGTGTATGTGAGTGTGTAGTGTGTGTAGTGTGTGTATGTGAGTGTGTAGTGTGTGTAGTGTGTGTATGTGAGTGTGTAGTGTGTGTATGTGAGTGTGTAGTGTGTGTGTAGTGTGTGTAGTGTGTGTATGTGAGTGTGTAGTGTGTGTAGTGTGTGTATGTGAGTGTGTACTGTGTGTATGTGAGTGTGTAGTGTGTGTAGTGTGTGTAGTGTGTAGTGTGTGTATTGTATGTATGTTATTAATAAATATTGTTATTTAATAATAGGTCTTTGCTTCTTCAGTGCTGTAATGTTAATTTACATAATTCTGAACAGATTTCGCTCATTTAAAAAGCCTGAAAAAGTTTTTAAAAAGCTCAGTTTTAACTTTTTACTCACGAAGAAATGTGGGGTTCAAATCAGGCTCGGGTTCATAATGACAGTTTATGGGTCGGGCTGGATTCTTTGGGTCTGATCTTAATTCTAGCGTACACTGTGTGATTATTTTAATGGAGAGCGTTGTGGATAACTCACACTGCACGTTTGAATGGTTTGTTGTGTTTGAACAGCGACAGATGCAGCTGAAGCTCATTCTCACTCATTCTCTCTCTAATCGTACAGTTTTAGAAATAAAAAATCACATCGAGAAACTGAGTTCAGACAGAGATAAAACTCAGTTCAGTTCAATAAACCTAAGATGAGTTCATCAAATATTGTAGAAGATAAAGAAGAGGATGAGCTTTTGCTGATTCCATCATTTAAAAGTGAAATGTAATGTAATGTACATATAGTGTGTGTGTGAGTGTAGTGTGTGTGTGTGTGTGTGTGTGTGTGTGTGTGAGTGTTGTGTGTGTGTGTGAGAGAAAACTTACATTTCTTTAATCCAGGTTTGATTCTTGTTTCGCCTCCATGGTCCATTCTAAACACACACACACACACACACACACACACACACACACACACACACACACAGACACACACACACACAGACACACACACACACAGACACACACACACACACACACACACACACAGATCAGCAGGGTGTGAGAGTGAAATGCAGAGTTTCTCTCTCTGGGTTTATATTAGTGAACATGGTGAAGGAATATGAAGTTCTGGATTTTCCTGATACACAATAATTAACGTTAATCCTTAAGAAGAAACACCCACTCCTTTATAACACAATTAACACAATTAGAGGAAACCAGAGCCTCAGATTTAAATTTTAATATCTAATAACAGATTCAATATGCTGTCACACTTTAGCTTCTTTTATTCCCAGCCTCTAGGGGGCGTGAGGGAGAATTATAGGGTCTCTGTTTAGAACAGGTGAAGAAGTAAAGGCTGAACCATAAAGATCCAGCTACAAAGGAAACATGGAGTCTTCAACTTTTAACCAACAAACATGTGGACTTTACTTTACTCTAAACTCTGATGAGCTCAATGCATTTTATTAACACCTGAAACGCTGTAATTTATGAATAACGTACATTGAGGTTTCATCACGCTACAAACTCTGTAGTCCAGAACTCTAATCTTTATGTTCTGTCTATGGGCAAATTCTGATCCTGAACTTGGATTATTATTATTCCTGTGTTGATCTGAAGCTGGATGATATGAGTTGCTTTCAGCTTATAATATTATTTCAGTTTAAAATACAAAATCCACATCAAAAGGCCGAATACACCACATCTGTATATGCACTGTGGACTTTATTATTAAAATATATTAATTTAACTGAGAAAATGTAGCTCATTCTAACAAAGGGTAACACTGGACTCTCTAAAAAGTTGATCACTCTTCTTTTATCTCTAACTGACCCTCATCACTCTATCTAACATCTGCAGCACACCTGAATCTTCTCCCCTGAGTACTTCTTCATACCTGAGTGTCTCCAGTGAGCAGTGTGGATCCTCCAGTCTGGCAGAAAGCTCTCCTGACTTTCCTGGGTGGTTGTAGGTCAGATCCAGCTCTTTCAGGTGGGAGGGGTTTGAACTCAGAGCTGAAGACAGAGAGGAACAGCCTTTTTCTGTGATCATACACCCAGATAATCTAGAGAGAAAGAAAATTAAAGTAAGTTATTAACAGAGAGAGAAAGAGTGACAGTGGCAGACTGAGAGATATGAGTAACATGATTAACACTAAAATAGCTGAATCTCTAAGAAAAAATAGCATCTCAATGTAAAAAATACATTCAGAAATCCTAATTAAAATAAAAAAGTAATTGTAAAATTTCCATTGATAAATCACACGTTCAAATGTATTTAATGTCTGATATACTCTACTCTCTAGGAACACAGATTATCATGTCATGAAACCCACACCATACCAGTATGCACCTCTTAAACTTTGGAAACAGAAGTGTTATTGACGGAGTACAGGCACATTGTAATAATTTGGTTTGAGTTCCTCTCGCCTGAAATTGTTTCAATGTTGCCTGTGAATTATAATATTGTATAATAAACTACCACTGCCCCGACTACTGAATTGGGATGCAGCCAAGAAGAACCACCCTTAAGGAGATAGGGAACCCAAAACGGGCAGAAACTGAAGTCAAGCCGAGTGCGGCAGAGAGAAGGAAAAAGTTCATACAGCCTCATGTGCCAGATGTGTCATGCTTGCGGGCCACATTTGGCCCGAGGGCCGCCTATTGCCGACCCCTGCCATAAACCCTCCACAGAGATTCCCCACAACAATCCATGTAATTTTTCCAGCACGACAAAATCTGACAAAAAATCTGCATCAACCCATATTAATAGCGGACGATGTAGATTATGTACACTTTTCAATACGGTCCTGGTGTATATTTTATAGATAAAGATCTTGGTAAAGCACTGAATATTTCTTCACATTTATCATTTTATAATGAACCAACTAACCTGAGAATCTGCAGTTTACAGTGTAAACTCCTCAGTCCAGCAGAAAGCAGCTCCACTCCTGAATCCTGCAGGTCATTGTTACTGAGATCTATTTCCTTTATGGAGAAGTTTTCCAGCTTCAAAACTGATCCCAGACTTTCACATGTCTTTTCTCCAAGATTACATGAAGCTAGTCTACAAAATGAGGAAAGCACAGCAGATTTTACTTAAGAATAGGCATAATGAAAGTTGTTTTTTATTATAAAGTAAATCCATAGCATTTATGATAATGTAACAATAAGAAATGGCTGAAAATGAGTCTTATATTATTAATAATCCATTTTAGGTTTATTAGAACATCCAACAATGTCAAAGTATAAAATACAGGAAAACATAGTGATTGGCAGTGTTCTGGTTTAACCTTCCAACAAAAAATATTGTTAGTACAAAGCTTAACAAAAATCATAAACTAAATCATAAGCTAAACTACTGTGATGACCCCCCCCCCCCCCCACTTTGAGCATGGAATGGTTTGTCCCGGAGGTTGGACCAAGGGCAGTTAGCGTGGTGTGGGTTTTAATTGGTGGCACTTGAAAGCAATTAGCAAGAATACTTAAGCTCTCAGAAATTGTACTCTTTCTCTTTTCTAATGAATGAAAAAAGTACAGTTTTCTCTAAGGACAGTCTCCTTAAAAATAAATAAAATTTTCAGTTTAAACATTAAAATGCCACAGGAACCCCTTAAGCCAGGCGGACACTGTGCGATTTTAGCCCGATTTTAAGCCCGATCTGGTCGGATGCGACTGAATTTCATGATCGGGCCGAATTTTAGCTTGATCGTGCGTCGTTTGTCGTGCTGTGTGAGAGGGGAAGCGTTGTCCGATTAATTGCCCATACGAGCTGCGAATGAGCAGTCGGACGCGACCAGGGATTTCTGACATGCCAGAAATTTTGGTCGCTTGTCTCACAGTGTGAGCTGTTTTGCGGGCCGATTTCTTAACGTCACGACCTGTTTTCCCAAAAATCTGCAAAGTAACTATAAATAATTATTAGTCATATTTATTTCTGTCAGTTATAAGGATTTATATTTATGTTCGGTACACAGACTTATAGCTTAATATATCAGACACAGGCA